>NC_044322.1:364694272-364775352 GCF_007399415.2 Gopherus evgoodei
TTTAGTGGCACAGTTGTAACAGCACAGCCGTGTCACTAAAAGCTGAGTAGTGTAAACTCTAGTATAAACAGTAGCGCCAGTGTGTATGTAACTGTCTTATCAGCAACCAATATCAATAAAGAAGAGAAGCAGAGGTGGCTCTGTACCAGCTCCTTCTTCGTGTCTATCTTCACCAGACTGGCTGATATTGCAGTACATGCGTCTAAGCTGTTATGCCAGGATTTTGCGGATGTAGAAAAGGAGTAACAGCTGGCTGCCTGCTGGTCCCAGTCCACCTCACACATGCTGCAGTTGTCCTCTTGAAGAAAGGGAAAACAGACAGACTTTCAATCCTCATTCTCCAAGATCATTTTGTTACCATAGCTCTGCATTGCTGGGTGTGAAGGATGATGGGAAATTCCCCTCGCTTAGAATTCTAAACCGCTGACCCATCCCTGCACGTCTTCTCACATTGAGCAGGCCAGCTGGCCCTGCTGCCTTTGACCATCAGCTCCTTTCTTCAAGCAACAAGTAGGATGCACAGTAAATTGGTACCATGAGTTTTCAGCTCAATGGGGAGGGTGGGTCAGGGAGTAAGGGACAGTTATAGGGCTTGTCTACATCAGAAAGTTGCAGCGCTGGTGAGGGAGTTACAGCGCTGCAACTTTGAAGGTGTACACATCTGCAGGGCACCACCAGCGCTGCAACTCCCTGTTTGCAGCGCTGGCCGTACTCCCGTTTTGTCTCGGGTGTAGAGGATCCAGCGCTGGTGATCCAGCGCTGGTAATCCAATGTAGACAGTTACCAGCGCTTTTCTTGACCTCCGTGGAAGGAGGAAGCCTCTGGTAATCAAGCTGGTTTCCTTTCCCGGTTTGCTCTCTCGGTCCCGGAGCCACCCAGCAAACCGCAGGGAAGGAGACCTGCTTGCTCGGGGTTCCGGGACCGAGAGAGCAAACCGGGAAAGGAGACCAGCTTCGCCGCGGTTTGCTCTCGCGTTCCCGGAGCCACCCAGCAAACCGCAGGGAAGGAGACCTGCTTGCTCGGGGTTCCGGGACCGAGAGAGCAAACCGCGGCGAAGCTGGTTTCCTTTCCCGGTTTGCTCTCTCGGTCCCGGAACCCCGAGCAAGCAGGTCTCCTTCCCTGCGGTTTGCTGGGTGGCTCCGGGACCGAGAGAGCAAACCGCGGCGTTCCCGGTTTGCTCTCTCGGTCCCGGAACCCCGAGCAAGCAGGTCTCCTTCCCTGCGGTTTGCTGGGTGGCTCCGGGACCGAGAGAGCAAACCGCGGCGTTCCCGGTTTGCTCTCTCGGTCCCGGAACCCCGAGCAAGCAGGTCTCCTTCCCTGCGGTTTGCTGGGTGGCTCCGGGACCGAGAGAGCAAACCGCGGCGTTCCCGGTTTGCTCTCTTGGTCCCGGAACCCCGAGCAAGCAGGTCTCCTTCCCTGCGGTTTGCTGGGTGGCTCCGGGACCGAGAGAGCAAACCGCGGCGTTCCCGGTTTGCTCTCTCGGTCCCGGAACCCCGAGCAAGCAGGTCTCCTTCCCTGCGGTTTGCTGGCTGGCTCCGGGACCGAGAGAGCAAACCGCGGCGTTCCCGGTTTGCTCTCTCGGTCCCGGAACCCCGAGCAAGCAGGTCTCCTTCCCTGCGGTTTGCTGGGTGGCTCCGGGACCGAGAGAGCAAACCGCGGCGAAGCTGGTTTCCTTTCCCGGTTTGCTCTCTCGTCCCGGAACCCCCCTTGAAGCCGCCCAACAGCGCTGCAGTGTGGCCACATCTAACACCACTTGCAGCGCTGGTTGCTGTAAGTGTGGCCACTCTGCAGCGCTGGCCCTATACAGCTGTACTAATACAGCTGTAACAACCAGCGCTGCAAAATTTTAGATGTAGACATGGCCATAGCCTATCTTCTGAGAACAGGAGTTATAGGATGATGAAGACAGGAATTAGTAAGAACTGTGTTCCCTTGATGATGAACACAATAAAAGGAAGACAGATCAGATAAAGATCTGGAACAGAGAGAATAGATACGGATCTAAGGAAAGACAGAGAAGGACATAGGGAGAGAATCTTAGAATATCAGGGTTGGAAGGGACCTCAGAAGATCAACCCCCTGCTCAAAGCAAAACAAATCCCCAGGTAGTTTTTTTTTTTTTAACCTCAGTTCCCTAAACAGCCCCCTCCAGGACTGAGCTCACAATGCTGGGTTTAGCAGGCCAATGCTCAAACCACTGAGCTATCCCTCCCCCAAATATATGGAGATATACCGATCTCATAGAGCTGGAAAGGACCCTGAGCAGTCATCAAGTCCAGCCCCCTGCCTTTATAAGCAGGACCAAGTACCGATTCTTGCCCCAGATGGCCCCCTTAAGGACTGAACGCCCCACTGTCAGTTTAGGAGGCCAATGCTCAAACCACTGAACTATCCCTCCCCCTTGGGATCTAGGGAGGCAGGGAGGGATCAGAGGCAGGTAGAATATAGATAAAGAAGAGATTAGCTGAGGGTGTAAGGGGGGAGGGAAGAATTGGTGGATGGGTGGAGTCTTTTCCTCAGAGGCTCTAGCTGTGATTCCTTACCCTTGCCAGTTGTGAGCTGCTGCAGAGTGTCCGAGAGGATTATGTTTTCCATGTCAATGACCTCCAGCTGTTGCTCCGATTTCTGGGACAGCTGGTAAACTTTAAAGACACAAGAAAAATCATAAAATAATGGGGTGCCCAGAGCCAGTGGATTGCTCCAGCTTGGATCATCCTGGGGTGCTTTAAAGCATGAGATGGACTGTGATCATGTGTGGGTACAGCGCCACCTACTGACTGACAGGGAATGTGAGACATGGGTCTCCTTGCTTGCACCAATCTTACACTAGTCAAATTCCAATGGTATCAGAGGAGTCCTTCCTTATTCACCCCAGGTTGCGCGAGAGTGAAATCGGCACCATTGTTTTGAAACTGGCTTCTCTGCAGGAAATATCAGAGATGGGCGCTCCCTGCGTTTTATCAACAAATAACCACAGTGCTTGGAACTTGCATGTCGTACATTTCGGATGGGGCTGACACATGTTAACTCATTACATGACAGATGACAGAGATCTGTTGTGATGGTACCACTCATAAGGCTTTACAGAAATATGCTTCTGGCTGTATACATATATAACATAACTAGAATGTGTTTTATGCTACATATGCTATGCAACATATCTCTGTAAAGGTTATGATCTACTGAATCTATTAATCCTATTTGTATGTATGGATCATTTCTGCATTCAAAGTTATGAATATTGGTCGAGTTCCTGAGAAAAGACTATTCTCAGTAAGTGCCCCATCAAGAAACACTTAAGCCAACAATGAACTTGAAGACACCAATCCACACCTGGGCTTTCCCAGGAATGTGGCTTGGCTAGTAAGGAACTCAGTCATGCATGGACATGTGACTTGCCCAGGTGACTCCAATATTCCATTTTGTAGCTGAACTTTGCATAGGAGGGTGTCTCCACCCACAAGAGAAAGTCTATTTAAGCCTATGAGAGACCCCTCCATTTTGGACTTCAGCTGGTTAAAGAGAGAGCCTCTCCACCCACAAAGATACTTGAAAGAAACTGGAACAAAGGACAGTGAGTGCAAGGGGTGTGAGTGATTGCTGGACCCCGACTAAAAGGAGATTAGTCAGTAAAAGGAAGCATTCTGGAACTGGTGAGGATCTTATCTGTATTCAGTTTCTTACTGCATTAGACAAAAATTTGCATGTTTTATTTTATTTTACTTAGTAATTCACTGTGTTTTGTCTGTTACTACTTGGAACCACTTAAATCCTACTTTCTGTAGTTAATAAAATCACTTTTTACTTATTAACTCACAGTATGTGTTAATACCTGGATGGGCAAACAGCTGTGCATCTCTCTCTAGCAGTGTTATAGAGGGTAGACAATTTATGAGTTTACTCTGTATAAGCTTTATACAGGGTAAAACAGATTTATTTGGGGTTTGGACCCCATTGAGAGTTGGGCAGCTGAGTGTTAAAGGGAAGAACACTTCTGTAAGCTGCTTTCAGGTACGCCTGCAGCTGTTAGGGGATGTGATGCAGACCTGGGTCTGGGTTTGCAGCAAGTTAGTGGGTCTGGCTCAAACCAGGCAGGGCATGGAAGTCCTAAGCTGACAGGGCAGGAAAACAGGGGCAGAAGTGGTCTTGACACATCAGGTGGCAGCTCCCAAGGGGGGTTCTGTGATCCAACCCGTCATACCTATTTGGCCACCGGATCTGTTCCCCCTCCCAGTAACAGAACCGTCAACATTTACGTTGAGGATATTGTAGAAAATGTACTCAAGGCTGCACATTTGTAGAGGGAGATCAGCAACATCCCAGAGGTCACGGGGCAAATCCTTTTAATGCTTATCTGTACCTAAGCAGGTATTTATACAGCCAGTGTCACCACAGGACCAGAGTGCCTCTGGGCAGACTCTAAGGGAAGAATCTCTCTCTCTCTCTAGTAGCCATCACCATGGTACCAAGGCACCTAGTTACCATTCACATGGCCATGGGAATAACCTTTGATTCCTGATGGTCCAGAAGGAGTTCAGAGCCAGACTGTACAATCAGAATCCCCTGTGGTGGCACCTTTGGCCTGTGTCTATCCAGAGGGCCCTGATCTACCATGGTCCTCACAATACATCAGCTAATGTCCCAGCTCTGATTCCCCATGCGAGATCCTGAGTGTCTCTCCATCTGCATTTCATTGTGCCTATCACTCTAGCCTCTGTACTGATTGAGGGAGTCATGATTATACATGTTCAAAGATGGATGTCACTCTGCACCCCATTTATAGCCCCCTCTGCAGGTCGGATCAGTCTAGGTGGATGTTCTCCAGGGCAGAACCTTAGGTAGAGGTCCCACTCCAAGAGGCACGTCTTGTACTGGGCATTAAAATGGCAGGACTCAGGCCTAGTCTGATCCCCAGTGCCAATGATGATGTTCTGGTCCTATCTCTCTTGACTTTCACTCTACAGGACAATTAGAGGGCTGGGCCAGGGGGTCAGTTCCTTAGCAGCCCTACCCACCTCACCAACTAGAACACAGAGCTAGGACTGACTCCTGGCTTCTAGATTCATGAACAGGAGGACATCAGAGGCCAAGGAGCTTGACAGAGCCTGAGGGCTCATTGGCTTGAGGGGTTACAGATGAGGTGGTGGATGTTACTCCTGTGAGGACCCCACAAACTGCCAGCTCCACCTCTGTTACCAACTCAGTCCATCGTTCACTGTCACCTGTAAATGTCCTGCGGGGGAGGACCATGAAGTGTACAGGTGACAGGCCTTGAGCCATGTCTTCCAGGTAACCGTTAAATCCTCAGCCCCATGGAAAGCAGCAGCTGGAAGGTTCAGTAAGAAAGATGGGGCTGAATGATCACTTTACATCACAGCTTAACAGGTGAAATGCAAAGAAGACAGTGGTCAAATATTTCTGTTCTCTATTTGGGAAAATTCAGATAATACAGTCTGATGATGATGGTGAGTAAATACTTTGCATTCCAACACCAATTCAGGAGGATGTTAAATATTAGCTACTAATGTCAGACATTTTTAAATTAGCAGGTCTCGATTACTTGGATCAAATGGGTTTAGAAGAGCAGGCTCTGGACCATTAATGTTGATTCTCAATAAGTCTTGGAATACTGGGTAAATTCCAGAAAACTGGAATAAAATAAAAGTTGTGCAATATTTAAAATGGGTAAATGGGACGATCCAGGTAATTATATAGCCCTGTCAACCTGATGTCAATCCTGGTCATAATACAAGAATGGCTGATGGAGGACTGAATAGTTATGGATCAATGTCCTATCAGATAAAGCCTAAGATGGGTGTTAGTTGGTGTCTGCTACAGACCAGCAAATCACATTAGGGAGAAGAGGATGACTGGATCCTCACATCCCTAACTATAATATGTAGGGGGGGAAAAGCTGTGTGATCACCGGGGACTTCAATTTGCGTGACACGTGCTGGAGGTCTCATGCTGCTAAGACATCACTGGAATTTCTAAGTATTATAGATGACAATTTTCTAATTCAAAAAGTGTTGCAGCCAATACAGGAGTATTCTGTATTTGTCTTGACAGATAAAGATGAACTGATCACAGAACTAAAAATTAGTAGTTGATTACACAGAAGTGATCATGACTTGATCAAATTTATAACGTGCAAACAGAGTAATGTCCAAACCCAGTAATATAGATAGTGCTTTAAAAGAGTCAGTTTCACAAAACTGAAAATATTTATGAGCCAAACCAGCTGGGAGGATGAACTTAATCAAAAAACATGAATGATAATAGGGAACTGTTTAAGAATACTTTACTACATGCCCAAAAATCACAATGCCACAATCAAGGAAGAAGGCCATGCTGATTAAAACACCAGCCTTTTTTAGAGGGGTTATGAAGGCAGCTACAAAAACCTTCAATACAGAACAAGCAGAAGAAAGGGAAGTCAACAATAATGAATATAGATACAAAATTAGGAACTGTAGAAAATTGATAAGGGAAGCAAAGGGGCACCAGGAGACATCTACGGTCAGCACAATTAATGACAATAAGAACTTTTAAAATATATTTGTAATAAAAAGTATCCTAAAAATGGAATTGGTCTATTACTAGACTGAGATGATAGAATTAAAATGCAGAAAAGGCAGAAGTGTTCAATAAATATTTCTGTTGTATATTTGGGAAAAATTCACATCAGATCACGCTGATGACATTCCTTCCATTCCAGCGGTAACTCAATGAGGATGTCAAATAATAGCTACTAAAGACAGACATTTTAAAATCAACTGGCTGAGGAGCAGGCTGGAACCATTTATGTTGATTTTCCGTAATTCCTGGAACACTGAAGAAGTTCCCAAAGACTGTAAGAAAGCTAATGTTGTGCCAATATTTAATAAGAGTAAACAGGATGGTCTCGGTAGTTATAGGCCTGTCAGTCTGACATCAATTCCAGGCAGCATAATGGAGCAGCTGATACGGGACCCCATTAATAAAGTATTAAAGAGGGTAATACAATTAATGCCAATCAACATAGGTTTATAGAAAACAGATCCTGTCAAATTAATTGGTATCTTTTGTGATGAGATTACAAGTTTGACTGATAAAGGCAATAGTGTTGATATAATATATTCAGTCTTTTGTAAGCCATTTGACTTGATACCACATGACATTTTCATTAGAAATTAGAATATACATTTAACATAGGATACATTAAATGGATTAAAAACTGGCTAAAAGATATTATTGTATCATATTGTAACTGTAAACAGAGAATCATCATCAAGCAGGTGTGTTTCTAGTGAGTTCCCACAGGGATTGGTTCTTTGCCCTATGCTATTTAACATTTTCATCAGCGACCTGAAAGAGAATGGAAAATCACCACTGATAAAGCTTTCAGAAGGCAAAAAGACAGGGGGGGCGGTAAATGAATAAGACAGAATGGACAGGTCACTGATACAGAGCAATCTGGATCGTTTGGTAAGCTGGACACAAGCAAACAATATGTGTTTTAATATGCCAAATATAAATGTATACGCCTAAGAACACAGAAACCCGTATTTCCAGGCTGGTGGACTTTATCCTGGGAAGCAGTGACCTGATAAAGATTTCAGGGTCATGGGGGACAGTCAATTGAATATGAGCATCCAGTGTGACGCTGTGGTCAAAAGAGGCTAATGTGATTCTCAGATGTTTAAACAAAGGAATCCTAAGTAGGAGTGGGGAGGTTCTATTATCTCTGTATTTGGCACTGGTGTGAGTGCTACTAGAATACTGTGCCCTGTTCTGGTGTCCACAAGTCAGAAAGGATTTTGAAAACTGGAGAGGGCTCAGGAAATGAGCCAGAAGAATTATTAAAGGATTGGAAAACTTGCATTATACTGTCATAGATTTAAGGAGCTCAGTCTATTTAACTTAAGAAAGACAAGGTTAAAGGACAAGATCACAATCTATATCTATACGGGGCACAGAAATTTAATACTAGAAGGCTCTTCAGTGTAGCAAAGGTATAACAAGATCCAGTGCCTAGGAATGGAAGCTAGACAAATTCTGACTAGAACCTGAGTTTTCTGGCAGGGAGGATAAACTACCATTGGCACAACTTACCAAGGGCAATGGATTTTTAATCACTGACAATTTTGAAATAAAGATTGGATTTTTTCTAAAAGATCTGCTGCAGTTTAAAAATAATTAATTCAGTTACTGTTGTGTTCCACAGGACATCAGATCAGATGATCAGAATGGTCCCCTCTCACTTTAGAAGCTATGAAGAACTCACCCTGTTGAGCCATCACGATCACCAGAATCAGCAAGATCAGGCAGATGGGCCCAAGGATGATGGCAGAGAGCCGCCATGGAGAACAGGAAGGAAATGCAGAACATGAACATGCACTTCCTTCTGCTTGGGATCCTCAGCCGGGAACCTTCTTCTGGAGTTAGGTGCCTAAGCCAATAGCCTAGTGGTAGGGGCTCTCATCTGGGATGTAGGTGACCCACATTTAAATCCCTGCTCTGCCTGATTTGGAGCAGGGACTTGAAGCCAGGTAAGTGTCCCAAATCCCAGGCTGTTGGCTATTCTGGGGTGAGCGCTCTCAGGCTTGCATGTTGGAGCTATTCCATGTTATACAAATCACTAGGGCCAGAGAAAGTGAGAGACTGACTCTGCTGGTTTGGGCACTCACGTGGGATGGGGGAGAGTCAGGTTCCAGTCCTTGCTCCAAAAAATAATTATTTACACAAATGGAAAGAGATAGTGAGAGCCGCAACCCCTCCACCCCCATAGCCCATAGGCTGGTGTTTAAAGCTCTCACCTGGGATATGGGAGACCTGGGATCAATAGTCTCTCACATCCCAGCTGAGTGCCCTATCCATTGGGCTACTGGGTATTCTGGGACACACACACCTGGCTACCTTTTGTGAAGGCTTGAAGCCATACGCATGCACTGAGGGGATCAGGCCCTGCTGGCAAGACAGATGGAGGACCATGTAGTTTGAGAATCTCATTTCAGGGCTCCCAGGGCTTTGGCTTGAGCTAGGGCTCTGAGCAGCTCATTAGTTGTGGCGTGGTGCCAGGAGCTAGGCATGAGCAAAGGCAACTGCCAGCAGAAACGTAGGTGCCTAGAAAACTTAAGCACGTAGTGGGTTAGGCAGCAGCTGAGCAGTGGTTTTAACGTCAGGAGCACCTAAATGTTGCACTTAGGTGGCTAAAAATGTAGTTAGGCCCTAAGCCCCTTTGTGAACCTGGCCATTCTTCTCTGTGCCTTAGCTCCCGGTCTGTAAAATAGGGATAACGATACTGCCTTTCTCCCACGTCTATTTAAGCGCATCAGCTCAGAGACTCTCTCACTGTGTTCATACAGCAGCAGCACAATGGGGCCCTGAGCTTGGTTGGACCTCTAGGTGCTACGTTAATAATAACCACCTTGTCCTACACAATTAACTTAAACAGGTTGGCAGCCAAGGTGCCCTCTTTTCATGGCTTTCCAGCATCTGGCTACCTGCTTCTTGGATGGCGTAGGGAATGCTTGTGTGCTGTGTCCACATAAGGCAACCTGCAGCCATGGAACCCAGCAAAATGGGGGTGACTTCCTGCCAGAAATCTTTCCTGATCTCTCCAGACAGGGGCACCCCCACGACCCAGCTCCCTACCAGCAGAAATCCTGCGTGGTCACATCTCCAGGCAGCCTCCCTGCCAATTCTGGTCCTTGTCAGTGGATTAAGGAGGTAGGCGGGATGCAGTGTGGACAGAAGCACGGGCCCTAGAGATCAGGGTGGGCCAGGCAGGAGTGGGGCTGGAACGGCTGTGGGGAGCTGCTCTACAGTGAAGCAGAGAGAGGCAGAGGAGCTTTAGGGATCATCTTCTTTCCCTCATTGTGATAGCGCCTCTTTCTGTGATTCTTCACTGCTGTCACATGAGAAGAGGGAGGCGTTTGGCAGGAAGGGTCTGGCAAGGCTGGGCACAGACCAAGATGGTGGCCAGGGCACCCGTCTCAGGCGGAAGGGGCGGGGGGGGAAGGGAGGCTGAGCGGTTGGGTCACCCTTCCCCTTGCTGTGGGAGGAGACCCCTGCACCTGCAATGACAGCAGCTGGCCCGGCCTGTGCGTTGGCTTTCCCTTCATCCTTGGACTCGTAGATGACATTTAAGTCAGATGGAGTGCCCTTCACTTTCCTCTGCTGCACAGGGATGGGGGTCTGCAGGTAAGAGAACCTACCAGCAGGAGAGGGGCTCACTTCAAGAGATCAAAAATCATGTGTCAGACCCTCAAGAATCGTGAAATTGGCCCAAGAAATCACGTTTTATTAAAAAAAATCAAATCATGTTTTTAGTCTGTTTCTTTGCCAATGTTTGTGAGAATTTCACGTTGAAAAGTCAACCTTTAATGCACTCAGAAATACACGCCTCTCTTTGGCTGTTTGGATGGAGGCCCCGCTTAGCTTCCCTCACCTCTAAGATAGGGGACTGCCATCCATTTCCTATTACTGTCTTCACCCAGCACCAACACTCAAGCATCTCAATCTATTTAGCTTAACCAGGAGAAGGTTAAGGGGTGACTTGATCACAGTCTATAAAGTACATCCACAGAGAACAAGTATTTAATAATGGGCTCTTCAATCGAGCAAAGGCATAACATGATCCGAGGCTTGGAAGCTGAAGCTAGACAAATTCAGACTGGAAATAAGCGGTAAACTTTTAACAGTGAGTGTAATTAACCACTGGAATAATTTAACAAGAGTTGTGGTGGATTCTCCATCACTGATGATTTTTAAATCAAGATTGGATGTTTTTCTCAAATATCTGCTCTAGGAATTATTGTAGGGCAGTTCTGTGGCCTGTGCTCTACAGGGGTCAGACTAGACGATCACAACGGTCCCTTCTGGCCTTGCAATCTATTAATCTAATGTACCACGCACTGTCCTGGGGCTTCTCCTCTGACTGGTCCCTGCACTATCATGTTCTCAACTTCCCGCTCCCCTGCCTCGTGCTGCCCCGGGACCCTCTCGCTGCTCCAGGACCATACATGAAGGCAGGGCTGGTCTGCGTCCTCAACCCAAGACTCCTGCACAGTTTTGCCCATGTACCCAGCCCTGACATTTGTGAGCTCCAGCCTCTTGCACCATTGCGGCGGTTCCTGCAGCAGGCGCCCAAATCCTGTGATTTGTGATCCATCCGTGAGAACTGGCGACACTGCAACACGGCCGTACCCTGGCTGCTCGGAGGGGACTCCCCTACCCCACAACCACCCCACGATGGGGTAACTGTCATCTGGTCCCTCCATCTTCCACCCCATCTCTCTCCTTGGCACCTCCTCAGCCTCCCTCCCACCGTCATATCCCCCATCAGCCACCCTCTTAACCCCACACCTCCTGCCCACTCAGCCTCCCTCCTACCCCCACATCCCCTGCCTCCCTCAGCTTCCCACTACCCCACTTCTTTCCCTCCTCAGCCTCCTTCCTAACCCCACACCTCCTTCCCCCCTCAGCCACCCTAACCCCACATCCCCTGCCTCCCTCAGCTTCCCACTACCCCACTTCTTTCCCCCTCAGCCTCCTTCCTAACCCCACACCTCCTTCCCCCCTCAGCCACCCTACCCCCACATCCCCTGCCTCCCTCAGCTTCCCACTACCCCACTTCTTTCCCCCTCAGCCTCCCTCCTAACCCCACACCTCCTTCCCCCCTCAGCCACGCTAACCCCACATCCCCTGCCTCCCTCAGCTTCCCACTGTTGGTGTCACTAAGCATAACCCTACGTAACTCGGGAGGGTGGAAGGCCACAAGAGTATGGAGCCTTCCTGGTTTTAGGCCTCAGCAGACAAGAGTCCCTCCATGTTTGAACTTTAATCGACCTAAAAGGCCAGGTGTAACAGCCGTTATCAGTTGCAACAGTTCTAACTGGTCTAAAGCAGAAATAATGAGGCCTGTGCACCTTTAGCAGAAGGACAAGATAACTTGCAGAAGGAAAACTTACTAACAAGCTGCCGCGGCCAAGATTACTTAATGCACCTGCGCTTACGTAATTGCTACAGGGGGAGGAAGGAGGAGGAGGGAGGGGAAACGGGGGATTGCTAGTCAGTGAGAAAAGTTCTCATGGATATAAAGGAACAGACTGCTTGTTTTAGGTGTGCTTGATCTGAGTCAATCTCCCTGCACCGCTTTGAGATCTCAAATAAACTTGGTTTGCTTCTCCACCCTGGTGTGTTTATTGGCGCGGCACACCAGGCGACGGACCCCCCCGCTGTTGCTTGGCCTCAGGCAGTTATCTGCCGGTAACAGTTCTTGGCGCCCAACGTGGGGCATTGAGGCTAAAATTAGCCTTGCCTGGATCCCTTCTGGTGGTCGATGGATTGCGGCAACGACTGACGCCCAGCGCGCACCGGTGACTTCACCGGGGGCCTCGGCGGAGACGCAGTTCGACTGACCCCAGAGGGCACAACGGTGCAACGCGCTCGAGTAGTGGAGAAGCAGTTGAGGGCGACGGTGAGGAACCGGTCCCTTGGATAAGGTAGGAACAGTCCAGTGGTCTGGATTTTTGCCTGTTATGACCTGGGGACGCCCAGTGTCACCCTAGGATATGGGGCAGGGACAGAGTACAGGCAGGGCACGGTGTACACCCTTAGAATGCATTCTAGCGAATTGGGAAGTGCTTGGATCAGATCCACTAACTAAAAGCAAACTAAAAAGTTCTGTATAGTAGACTGGCCTCAATATCAACTAGAGGACCAGAAAGGTGGCCACCGGAAGGATCACTTAATTATAACACGATCCTCCAATTACTCCTGTTTTGTCAGCAAATGGGTAGCTTCTGAAGCTGTTTGTATGGAGAGCTCTTGTAAAAATACCCCACGGTAGCTCCAGTTCCTCCCTCTGTCTGGCAGAGTGCAAGGATCCAAAAGCAGGTTAGGGATAGTGCAGGGACAAAGGAGGGACCTGTCTAGAAAAGGGAGACCCTATGTCCTAGTGCACTCTCTCCCTGTTGTAGCTAAAAAGCAAGATCAGATGCAGAATGGTACTGGGGGCCAGTGTGAGTGACTGTTACCGGAAGACGCCCAGAGTACCCTGTGAAGCAAAAGCTCGTGACCAGGACTACTCTAACGCAAGCCCGGTAACTAGTGGATCTTTAGGAGGTCCGACCCATGGTGGGCTGACTTGGCCTGGCATCGTCCGGTGAGGAAAGCTGCCTGGGTCTAGGAGTGTGTGTACCCATCTTCCCTTCCCCTCTCCTTTCCGTGTGGGCTACTGACAGTCTGATCATCTCACTGGATGCAATCAGAGTAAGCGGCGCCGTCTCCCAGAGACTAGCCGACGCTCTTTGCTGAAGGGAGGTGTAGGAGGGTCGTGGCCATCCTCGTTAGCCTCTCCTGTGTGAGTACCCTGTAGGGAAAAATCCTTAGTTTATGAGCCGCTAGCGCGGACAGGGCACCCTCCCTGTGTGTGTAAGTGGAAAATGGGTGGGGGGCAGTCTAAACATTCCACCTCACCCCCTAGGGTACCCCAGCATATTACATGTACGTACATTATGGTTCAACAACCTGCAGGTATTTAGAGAATTGGAATATTTACACGCGTGAAAATCCATCTAAACAATGCCCACTAGAAGGTACTTCAATCTAGATAAGATCATACATCTAAAAGGAGCATTTAATCACCAAAAAGCCCTGACACAGGGTGAGCAAATTTGTCTATTGAGGAAAGGAACGGGTTAATTTAAAAATCATCTTGGCCCAGGGATGGAAGGGGGGGATTGCTCTGCGTTCAAGGTCCAGAATCAAAGCAGACTATGCTAAGTACAAAGAAAAACTGCTTTCGGCCTCAGCTGGCTGTGAAGGAAAAAATATAGACAGAGGCAAACCAAAGGCAATACAAGTTACAGAACTAAGATTACATTTGCAAAGCTTAACTGTCCAGTAAGATCCAACAGTGTGCCTTTGTGACCCCGGAGCCGGTGTGGCTTGGTGACACTGAAGAAGCCGCAGGCAGCTGACCTGGATTGGAATCTCTGAAAGAGACGCTGCAGAAGATTCCAGGGTGCAAGAGAACAGCCCTCCAAAGAACGGAAGCATGTTAGAAATTCTGGACAAGCTGTATACAGGATAATCTCCAGTCCACCTCTCCCCCCTTCTCTGAACATTATACACAGAAGTGGCCAGTCTGGACGTACGTGTGTGGGTATGAAAGGGGCTTGGGGCATTAATGTTTTCCTGAGTGATGAGGGAGCGTTCCCAACACTCTCCGTTGTTGTTTTATTATTTTATTAATGAAGCTTTAAAATTCAGTTATATGGTGTGTTTTCTTTATCTTCCCCCAACGATCCTGTAGTGTCAGCCTGATCACCTGACACGAGGGATAGATTGGTAACAGAAATTTGTCACAGTTTGGTGAGCAATTAAGAAGGGGGGAGCCCTGCAGAATTTACACCATCTTTTTTTTTTACCCTTGTTATTTTGTGTTTGCTTTGCTTGGTACTGTTGGTGTTATATGTTGAGAACTGCATGAGTAAAAGTGAGTCCTAATAGGATAAGAAAACGCTATCTGGTTCTGGTTCTGTTCTGTTTAACCGGTTACTGTTGTTTTTTTGCTCTGGTCATTTGGGCGTTAGGAGTGTGGACAGAACTGAACCTCTTGTTCGTAATTCCTCGGAGTGGAAGCCATGTGTGCGAGAAAGTTCTGAGGTTGAATGGAGATCCTTCTGTCCTGTCCCCTGTAGCGGTCAGTGTATAGAAGTGGGAAAGTCTAGCTTAGACTGTAATTCCCTTTGCTCTCTGTGTAATTCTCTTTTCTGTTTAAGTGTCAAACAGATGAATGAGTCTCTGGGTAAACCCTCTAAGAATAGTCCTTTAAATTATATGTTAAGTAAATGGCCTTTGCCCAATGGGCCATGTGTTTTTGTCCAGGTGGCAAGCCTCATGAAGGAGGACTCGGGTAGTCTTGTGAGTAAGAATGTTTAAGGGAAGAGACCAGGAGGGGTGGGGGCTAGATGAGAAGCCCACCCTCCTAGCTAAACTGGTAGTGGAACAAGTTGGTGCCCATGGAAGGGACGGTTCAGCAAGAAAAGCAGGATCGGGCCCAGGCAGGCAGGCAACAGAGAGAGAGAGAGAGAGAGAGAGAGATTGGAAAGCAGGTTGGAAAACTTTAAGGGTGTAGTGGAAGGAAGGAGTCAGTAAGTGTAAGCATGGAGATTTCAAATACCCAGGACTTACTTGGAATGGTGATTGAAGTTGATAAAAGTGGCTGTTGGGAGACAAGCAAGTGATTTAAGGGAGAGTGAGAAGTTAACTCTGTAGTTGCTGAACGAAACAGCAGTTGAACTTTGTAAAAATGCTAAAGAAAAAAAAGTTTTTGGTGTTTGTGAAATGTTTGTAAATAAATTCAGGCAAAGAAATTATTGGATTGCAATCATTTGGTTTGGCTATGAACAATTTAGTTGAATTAGTTGAAGAATGTATACAGTGTTATGTAATTGAAAACCTGGGCTGCCTATGAAACAAATACAAGAAACTATGGGGTAATTCCTCTGTTTTGCCTGAAGCCAACAAGAGTATTTGTATATTTCAAGCGATGATTGTCTGCCCAGAAGGGGTGGGTAGACCTCTCTTTTTTGTCTTTCAGATAATCAGAAAAAACTGATGTCAGCTGAACAGCATTCAACGTACCATGCATTTACTGGTACAATAGAAATCATGTTTTGTGTTCTATGTTCTGTCTTGTGGTGTTTGTCTTGTGGCCGGAATTTTTGTGTTTAATATTTTTATAAAATAGTCTAGTTTAAAATCAAACAAAAAGGTTAAATTAAAATGCAGATATTTGTTTTGTTCAACTTGGAATACCAAGTGTTTGGATAAATCAGGAGAATGTGATATACTAAAGTCTAATGCATTTCCTCAAGAAAAAGAAATTTCATTGGCCAAACTGTTAATTGCAAAAATTGTTGTTAAAATTTGTATACCAACAGTCTTTGAAAGCAAAGACATGAAAAGTTAACCCACTCCCCATATTGTACATGGGATCTTTCTGGCTACCTCAGATTTCTAGCCAGAGGGCTGGGGATGGTGGAAGGCTATTGGACTAGAGGTTGTATTGAGTTAACTCCTCAAAGTGGGTGTGCTTGTCCTGGCTTGTTGCTCCAAAGCTCTGTAATAAGGTTATTTTAGTAAAAGGGTGTGTGTGGCATATATTAAATAATAAGACTAATTACTGTATAATGACAATGTTTATGTCTTCATTGTTGGGAAAAAGGTGTATAAGTAAAAAGTGGAAGTTTCCTTTGCAGGTTAAAAGAAGACAAGAAAGGAAGAAGAACAAAGCACAGAATGAGTTAACGGGGAAAAAAAAAAAATTAGCTAGCAAGCTCAGGCTATAGATAAGACACTGACTCCATTCAAGGACACTGCTCACAGTTAAGACTTGGCTAACAACTAGGAAAAGGAGGGCTTGAATTTGCCCACACAGCTATGAGATCTGAAAAACATTGCCAGGCACTAATGAAATGTGTTAAGTTTCTTTTCTCACAGGTAAAGAAGGGCTACCCAAAGACCCTAGCAGCCCTGCCACTCCTTGGAACCAGGAGACGGGATTGATGTAAAGGTCCACCGACAAAAGACTGCCTTGGCTCCATGCTGGAAAGGCCCTTATTAAGTCCTGCTACCTACCAACACCACTGTGAAGTGCCAAAGACTGACTGCTTGGACCCAAGATTCTCACTGCAAAAAGACCCCTCCACATTGGGAGAATTCTCCTACTGATGATTAGCCTATTTCACCTTCTAGCTCCACTGTGCCTTCTGGACAGTAGGGAAAAAGTACAAGGATGCTGCACCACGACTGTTTCGGGAAAGAAGAAGGAACACTCAGAAATTGGCAAAGTCCAGGAATTCCTGACTAGAAAGGACATTAAGAACTGACCCTGGTGAAGAAACAAAGAATTATACACTGGTGGGAGGACATTTGTGGGACCCATGTTTGGGAATGTGGTATTAATTGGATTTTGGGGTTTATTCTACAGGCTGCGCCCTGTGTTTTGGATAAATCCTTCAGCATATATATCTCTCTCTAATTGGATTTTAAATAACAAGTACCCAAAGAGTTTGTTCTGCTACTAGAAATTTTACCCGTATTGAAACCATTCCAGTGACTAATAATATATGCTATTAATGGAAATGCCTTTTGACAGTACCTGAGAATAGTTAAATAACAGGTGTATTATAGTACTACACCAAGAAAAGATGGTATTAAATATAACTGAGGCTGGGAAGGCATTGCAGTGGGATCTAGTATGTTTAGGAATTCGCGATTTCCTAAATGACTAGCTGATGGCCATTCGGAGTGATCTTGAGTACCAGACTTGGCCCACTGCCCTTACAGACGCATCAGGAATACCATCTGATCTGTGATCATGGAGACATACTTGGACACTTCCTGGGTGGAAGTGTGGCTTCCCAGAGCTGGGTGTGCGCCCTTATAGGGGATGAATGCTGTACTTATGTCCCAGAAAGCGCACAGGATATTAACAAGCACATCCTGTCAGCCAAACAGGCTTTTGAACAGTGGAAGGCCCAGGAAAGGAAACCTACTCTTTCTGATTCCCTCTGGGGCTGGTTACTCAACCTGGGAGAACTAGGGGAAGGCACTGTTCACCTCCTGCTCACTGGTGTGGTGTTGTGTATTGTTACTCTTCTCTTGCTTGCTTGCTGTAAAGCACTCCAGCTCCCTAGAGCTTAATCACATGTTATCCTTTAAATGTGAGAACACTCAGCCAAAAGTTTGTTAAGTATTCTCAAAGGAGGGAGTTGTTGGTGTCACTAAGCATAACCCTACGTAACTCGGGAGGGTGGAAGGCCACAAGAGTATGGAGCCTTCCTGGTTTTAGGCCTCAGCAGACAAGAGTCCCTCCATGTTTGAACTTTAATCGACCTAAAAGGCCAGGTGTAACAGCCGTTATCAGTTGCAACAGTTCTAACTGGTCTAAAGCAGAAATAATGAGGCCTGTGCACCTTTAGCAGAAGGACAAGATAACTTGCAGAAGGAAAACTTACTAACGAGCTGCCGCAGCCAAGATTACTTAATGCACCTGCGCTTACGTAATTGCTACAGGGGGAGGAAGGAGGAGGAGGGAGGGGAAACGGGGGATTGCTAGTCAGTGAGAAAAGTTCTTATGGATATAAAGGAACAGACTGCTTGTTTTAGGTGTGCTTGATCTGAGTCAATCTCCCTGCACCGCTTTGAGATCTCAAATAAACTTGGTTTGCTTCTCCACCCTGGTGTGTTTATTGGCGCGGCACACCAGGCGACGGACCCCCCCGCTGTTGCTTGGCCTCAGGCAGTTATCTGCCGGTAACACCACTACCCCACTTCTTTCCCCCCTCAGCCACCCTCCTACCCCCACACCTCCTTCCCCCCTCAGCCACCCTAACCCCACACCTCCTTCCCCCCTCAGCCACCCTTCTACCCTATACCTCCTGCCCACTCAGCCTCCCTCCTACCCCCACATCCCCTGCCTCCCTCAGCTTCCCACTACCCCACTTCTTTCCCCCTCAGCCTCCTTCTACCCCATCTCACCCCCTCAGCCTCCCTCCGACCCCCGTCAGCCTCCCTCTTGCCCCCTCTCTTCCCATCCACCTTTCCCAGGGTCTCTCTCTGAAGCTCCTCACAGTCTAGTTCTCGGCCCACTCCCAGTCCAGCCCCACGACCCACACAGCGGCGGCCATTTTGCCTGCGGGCACGGCTTCAACCTCGTGGAAAACAATGGCAGATGGCGGCCATCTTTGCTTAGGGCAGCTCCTCTACCCCCTGCATAGGGAAATGGCGGCCGCCGTGCAGGCTTCAGCCCCATGGACAGCAATGGGAGGGGCAGCCATTTTGAATCAGGGAAAAGGTCCAAGTTTTCATCCTGTGTTCATCAGAGAGATTAATCCCCCACCCAGGGGCCCAGGAGATGCAACAGGACCAGGAGAGGTGGCAATACGGGGTTCCCACCTCCATGGCCCGTAGCAGGGACACACCTGGTGCCACCCCCTGGCAGCGCCCAGCAGCGGGGGCACAGCCCGCTGACACCCCATGGCTATAGGGCGCGGGCAGAGGTGGGCTCGCCGCCGCGGGTTATGGTAGTGTTAGGCCTGAATAAAGATATAGCAGACAAAACCAGGTATGCCAACCTGACCAAAGTCAGGCTAACAGAGGTTTGTGGGTAATCCCTGAGTGGAAAACACTGAGAAGCAGCAGCATGTCTCACAAGCGCTGGGAAAAGTGAGATAAAAGAGAAGCTGCATTCCTGGCATAGTACCAGATGTGCTGTGTTCGGGCAGCTCCTTCGAAGAAGTGATAAGAGCCCTAGTTTCCCAGCCTCCTTGTTTTCACTCCCTGGTTTTGTTCTTTGTTTGTTTTTAACTCCCCTACATTTCTAACTTTAGGCATGCATGTATACTAAAGGTGTCTAGTTTCTAGTTGTTGGAAGAAGGGGGTGGGTTGCTCCAGTGAATAATTTATGACGCGATGGAACTGTCTATATAGGCTCATACTAAGATGTAAGAGGGGGCTGGTTCTCTCGGGAGACGAGCTGCTCTCTATTGATGCGTGCACTTGTCAATAAAGAGCTTTTGATCGGACCTTGCTGGTGTTGCCTGTCTCTCTTGCGGTCAGACAACGAACTTTGCCGTCGGGGTTAGAGTCCCTGACATCTTTGGCGACTCCGCCGGGACCCGTCTGACTCTCCGGCGGGGGATCGGACCCTGAGGCAACGCAGCGCGCATCCTCCAGTTTAGAGGAGCCTTGCCTGGTGATCTGATCTCTGCGTTGGCGATAAGGCGTGTTCTGTGAACCAGCTGAAGCTCGTAGAAATCCAGCAACGTCCACCTACCCTTTGAGTAGGGTCCAGGTTGTCGGGGTTAGAGTCCCTGACAACTTAGGTCTGGGTTAGAGTCCCAGTCCAGGTCTGGGTTAGAGTCCCAGTCCAGGTTTGTGCAGGATCCAAGTTGTCTGGGTTTGAGTCCCAGTCCAGGTGTTCAAGTCCCTGGAGAGGTAAGCGAGCGCTCAACGTGGGGAGGTGGGGGTTAAAGTCCCTTTACCTCGACCCGGGAAAGAGGGGTTAGAGTCCCTTCATTAAAATGGGACAAGTTGGCAATAAGTGCCCGGGGGACGCCCCGTTGTCTCTGATACTTAGAGATTGGAAAGAGATTTCTGAGACAGCTGGTCTAATTAAATTTAAGATGAGAAATCTGTGTTGGATCCAATGGCCATCATTTACCTTTCATTTGTCCCCGACTAGAGACTGGCCGGAGGGTGAAACCTTTTCCACAGATAGGATGAACTCCTTAAGGGATATTTTGGTTGATCTTAGGCCGGGACAAATGGATTACTTGTTTGTATGGTACAATTATGAACCCATGGAGGGATGGATAGCTTTTGAAGCTGTTTGTATGGAGAGCTCTTGTAAAAAAAATCCCCCACCATATGCCCCAGAGCCGCACCGGGAGGAGGACAATTTTGTTCCTGTTTTTCCCCGCCTGATGGAGTGCAAAGATTCAAAAGCAGGTTAGGGACAGTTCAGGGACAGAGGAGAATCAAGGGGGAGCTCAGAGTGATGGTCCCTCATCTTCAGAAGAATCAGGCAGCCTCACCCCCTCTGTGCAGCCTCCAGCCAGCCTTTTGCAAACTTGGTCAGGGACTGCTTTTCAAACACCCCCAATATTACAGCAGCCCTCGTCCTTGCCCTTGTGGACCCCCACTAGGCTACTTAACTCCATGAGGGAGAATGTTTCTGAGACACCCCTGATATGACAAGCCTCGCTGAGAACTTATCTGGTTCTACTGGTTGCTGGGGAACATGAGATGGTTTTACCCATATCCTGTTTGCAACTTCAAATTTGTTTAACTGGCAGTGCACTATGCCTCACTTATGAGACAATCCTGAGGCAGTGGAAAGAATGTTCTGCACAATCTTTTTCACTCATGTGCCCACTTGGGCAAATGTAAATCAGTTATTAGATACTCTCATGACAAAAGATGAAAGACAAAAAGTAAAAGAAAAATCTGCAGCTCATTTGAGTGCACCTTGGCTAATTACTGACCCTAACTGGAATCCCAATAATCCAGCTCAAAAGACAAAGTTGGATGGATTTTTAAAAGCTGTTTTGAATGGTATTAGAGATGCAGGGGAGGCTACTCCAAATTGGAGCAAGGTGACTGCTTGTGTTCAGCATCCAGATAAGCACCTCTCTGACTTTTGTGCTCGACTGATTTGTGAAGTTAAAAAGCATGGAAATTTAAATCCTGAAACTGATCATGGAAAGGAGATGGTTAAAATGGTTTTCATGTCACAATGTGCAAAGGATATTGCAAAAAGATTTAGAGAGCATCCAGATGGTACGCAAAAAAAAAAAGTTTGTCTAAAGTAGTTAGCATTGCTACTAGAATGTTTAATGGGAAAAAGAAAAAGAAAGAAAAAGACATAAGGAATGGGTTAATTTAAAAATCATCTTGGTCCCGGGATGGAAGGAGGGGGTTGCTCTGCGTTCAGGGTCAGGAATCAGCGCGGACTGTGCTTGGTGCAGGGAGGGGCTGCTTTCGGCCCCAGCTGGCTGTAAAGGAAAAAATATAGACAGAGGCGAAGCAAAGGAAATACAAGTTACAGAACTGAAATTACATTTGCAAAGCTTAACTGTCCAGTAAGATCCAACAGAGTGCCTTTGTGACCCTGGAGTCGGTGTGGCTTGGTGACACCAAAGAAGCCACAGGCAGCCGACCTGGACTGGAATCTCTGAAAGAGACGCCGCAGGAGATTCCAGGGTGTAAGAGAACAGCCCTCCCAAGAGCAGAAGCATGTTGGAAATTCTGGACAAGCTGTAAACAGGATAATCTCCCTTCCACCTCTCCCCCTCCTCTGAACATTATACACAGAAGTGGCCAGTCTGAACGTACGTGTGTGAGTATGAAAGGAGCTTCGGGCTTGGGGCATTAATATTTTCCTGAGTGATGTGGGAGCGTTCCCAACACTCTCCGTTGTTGTTTTATTATTTTATTAATGAAGCTTTAAAATTCAGTTATATGGTGTGTTTTCTTTATCTTCCCCCAACGATCCTGTAGTGTCAGCCTGATCACCTGACACGAGGGACAGATTGGTAACAGAAATTTGTCACAGTTTGGTGAGCAATTAAGAAGAGGGGAGCCCTGCAGAATTTACACCATCTATTTGTTTTACCCTTGTTATTTTGTGTTTGCTTTGCTTGGTACTGTTGGTGTTATATGCTGAGAACTGCATAAGTAAAAGTGAGTCCTAATAGGATAAGGAAACACTATCTGGTTCTGGTTCTGTTCTATTTAACCAGTTACTGTTGGTTTTTTTTTTTGCTCTGTTCATTTGGGTGTTAGGAGTGTGGGCGGAACTGAACCTCTCGTTCATAATTCCTCGGAGTGGAAGCCATGTGTGCGAGAGAGCTCTGAGGTGGAATTGAGATCCTTCTGTCCCGTCCCCTGTAGTGGTCAGTGTATAGAAGTGGGAAAGTCTGGCTTAGACTGTAATTCCCTCTGCTCTCTGTGTAATTCTCTTTTCTGTTTAAGTGTCAAACAGATGAATGAGTCTCTGGGTAAACCCTCTAAGAATAGTCCTTTAACTTATATGTTAAGTAAATGGCCTTTGCCCAATGGGCCATGTGTTTTTGTCCAGGTGGCAAGCCTCATGAAGGAGGACTCGGGTAGTCTTGTAAGTAAGAATGTTTAAGGGAAGAGACCAGGAGGGGTGGGGGCTAGTTGAGAAGCCCACCCTCCTAGCTAAACTGGTAGTGGAACAAGTTGGTGCCTATGGAAAGGACGGTTCAGTGAGAAAAGCAAGATCGGGCCCAGGCGGGCAGGCAACAGACAGAGAGATTGGAAAACAGGTTGAAAAACTTTAAGGGTGTAGTGGAAGGAAGGAGTAAGTAAGTGTAAGCATGGGGATTTCAAATACCCAGGACTTACTTGGAATGGTGATTTGAGTTAATAAAAGTGGCTGTTGGGAAACAAGCAAGTGATTTAAGGGAGAGTAAGAAGTTAACTCTGTAGTTGCTGAAGAAAACAGCAGTTGAACTTTGTAAAAATGCTAAAGAGGAAAGTTCTTGGTGTCTTTGAAATGTTTGTAAATAAATTGAGGCAAAGAAATTGTTAATTGCAATTATTTAAAATTTAGTTAAATTAGCTAAAGAATGTATATAGTGCTATGTAATTAAAATTTTATTAGGCTGTAAGGGCACTATAAGTAGTGATGTTTTCTTTCAGTGTTTGAAAGCAACAGTTAAAAGTAAAAAGCAAGCCAGAAAGCATCTGTATTAATGCAAATTATCTAACTGATAAGGTAGGAGCCACTGAAACCTGGGCTGCCTATGAAACACATAAAATATGGGATAAATCCTCTGTTTTTCCTGAAATCAACAAGGGTATTTGTCTATTTTAAGCAATGATTGACTGCCCAGAAGGGGTAGACCTCTGTTTTTTTTGTCTTTCAGATAATCAGAGAAAACTGATGCCAGCTGAACAGCATTCAACGTACCATGCATTTACTGGCACAACAGGAATTATGTTTTGTGTTCTATGTTCTGTCTTGTGGTGTTTGTCTTGTGGCCGGAATTGTTGTGTTTAGTGTTTTCATGGGATGGTCTGGTTTGGAATCAGGCAAAAAAAGGTTCAATTAAAATGCACATACTTGTTTTGTTCAACTTGGAATACAAAGTGTTTAAATAAATCAGGACAATGTGATATATTAAAGTCTAATGCATTTCCTTAAGTAAGAAAAAGAAACTTCATTGGCCAAATTGTTAATTGCAAAAATTGTTGTTAAAATTTGCATACCAACAGTCTTTGAAAGCAAAGACATGAAAAGTTAACCCACTCCCCATATTGTACATGGGATCCTTCTGGCTACCTCAGATTTCTAGCCAGAGGGCTGGGGATGGTGGGAAGCTATTGGACTAGAGGTTGTATTAAGTGAACTCCTCAAAGTGGGTGTGCTTGTCCTGGCCTGTTGCTCCAAAGTTCTGTAATAAAGTTATTTTAGTGAAAGGGTATATGTGGCATACATTAAATAATAAGACTAATGTACTGTATAATGACAATGTGTAGGTGTTCATTGTTGGGAAAAAGGTGTATAAGTAAAAAGTGAAAGTTTCCTTTGCAGGTTAAAAGAAGCCAAGAAGGAAAAAAGGACAAAGAACAGAATGAATTAACTGAAAAAATAAAATAAAATAAAATAAAATAAAATAGCAAGCTCAGGCTATAGATAAGACACTGACTCCATTCAAGGACACTGCTCACAGTTAAGACTTGGTTAACAACCAGGAAAAGGAGAGCTTAAATTTGCCCATGCAGCTATGAGATCTGAAAAACACTGCCAGGCACTAATGAAATGTGTTAAGTTTCTTTTCTCACAGGTAAGGAATCACTACCCAAAGACCCTAGCAGCCCTGCCACTCCTTACAACCAGGAGACGGGATTGATGTAAAGGTCCACCAACGAAAGACTGCCTTGGCTCCATGCTGGAAAGGCCCTTAAGTCCTGATAACTACCAACACCGCTGTGAAGTGCCAAAGACTGACTGTTTGGACCCATGATTCTCACTGCAAAAAGACCCCTCCAACTCGGGAAAATTCTCCTACTGATGATTAGCCTATTTCTCCTTCTAGCTCCACTGTGTCTTCTGGACAGTAGGGAAAAAGTACAAAGTGACGTGCTAGTAATCTCTCCCTTGTCCACCGACAGATCTATTGTGCCTTTGAATTTTTCTACAAACAGCAAAGCCATTACAGGGTTATGTGCTAGTAACCTCTGCCCTATATAATGCTGCACCACGACGGTTTTGGAAAAGAAGAAGAAACACTCACTCCACTGAAATTGCCAAAGTCCAGGAATTCCTAACTAGAAAGGACATTAAGAACTGACCCTGGTGAAGAAACAAAGAATTGTACACTGGCAGAAAAAAATTGTGGGACCCATGCTTGGGAATGTGGTATTGATTGGATTTTGGGGTTTATTCTACAGGCTGTGCCCTGTGTTCTGGATAAATTCTTCAGCATTTATTGGATTTTAAATAACAAGTACCCGAAGAGTTTGTTCTGCCACTGGAAATTTTACCTGTATTAAAACCATTCCAGTGACTAATAATGTAACCCCCTCCTATGCTATTAATGTCAATGCCTTTTAAAAGTACCTAAAATAGTTAAATAACAAATGTAATATAGTACTACACCAAGGAAAGATGGTATTAAATATCACTGAGGCTGGGAAGGCATTGCAGTGGGATCTAGTATGTTTGGAGATTCAGAATTTCCTGAATGACCAGCTAATGGCCATTCGGAGTGATCTTGAGTACCAGACTTGGCCCACTGCCCTTACAGAAACATCAGAAGTACCATCTGATCTGTGGTCATGAAGATATACTAAAGACTTTCTGGGTGAAAGTGTAAACATTTACAGTGCTCCTTCCAAGCATTTGGACCGGGGGGTGTGGGCTTCCACATACCGAATCCTGACGGGTCCATGGGGAGGATGCACATGAAACTGGATTATTCACCGAAACATCTGGGAAATTAGACCACTTGGTATACCTAACTGATTTATAGTCAGTGCCCCAATCCCTTAGTTGTCAGACAAACAGAATTCCACTCTTTTGTCCGTGCACTCATTCCTGGATTGTGGGTGGCTAAGCTCAAGAGAGCAGTTGTAAATATTTCTGCAGAGCTTAAAAAAACAGCTAATGCATTAATAGACGCTTTCCAAAAGTTGCAACGAAAGACTGATAAAGTAGCAAAAGTAACTTTGCAAAATAAACGTGTGCTAAATGCCATGAATGCTAAATTAGGGAGAAGCTTGTGCTCACATCGGGGAAAAATGTTGCTTTTCTGTTAATCACTCTGGCTTAATTGAGAAGGATTTACAAGCTATTAAGAATGTTGCTGTTGTTTTCCATGCTATATCTCTTGATCACACTTTTAGTTTTAAGGACCTCCACTCAGACCTTGGGTCATGGTTTACTAGCCTCCCCCGTACAATTGTTAAATGGATATGTGTCCCAAGAGTCCCATTATGGTCCTCTAGGGACAAAGGGGGGATTGTTAGGCCTGAATAAAGATATAGCAGACAAAACCAGGTATGCCAACCTGACCAAAGTCAGGCTAACAGAGGTTTGTGGGTAATCCCTGAGTGGAAAACACTGAGAAGCAGCAGCATGTCTCACAAGCGCTGGGAAAAAGTGAGATAAAAGAGAAGCTGCATTCCTGGCATAGTACCAGATGTGCTGTGTTCGGGCAGCTCCTTCGAAGAAGTGATAAGAGCCCTAGTTTCCCAGCCTCCTTGTTTTCACTCCCTGGTTTTGTTCTTTGTTTGTTTTTAACTCCCCTACATTTCTAACTTTAGGCATGCATGTATACTAAAGGTGTCTAGTTTCTAGTTGTTGGAAGAAGGGGGTGGGTTGCTCCAGTGAATAATTTATGACGCGATGGAACTGTCTATATAGGCTCATACTAAGATGTAAGAGGGGGCTGGTTCTCTCGGGAGACGAGCTGCTCTCTATTGATGCGTGCACTTGTCAATAAAGAGCTTTTGATCGGACCTTGCTGGTGTTGCCTGTCTCTCTTGCGGTCAGACAACGAACTTTGCCGTCGGGGTTAGAGTCCCTGACAGTAGCACACGCCCAGGCGGTACCAGGCGTGTGCGGCTGGTGGAGCCAGGCGCCTTGAGCTCAGCTGTGTGGCTGGGGCCTGTGCGTTCAGCACCCAAGGGCTGGGGGATTCCCCCGAGGACGAGGGTGTGTGGATGGAGCCGTGGGGTTGTTGGTGTCACTAGGTAGAAATCTCCTGGCTAAAGGCCCATGTTAGGGGCTATATGAACCAAAGTACCTCCATGTTAAAAGCCTTAATGTTAGCCTCACTAAACTTGTGTGACCTAGTGTAACCTAATGTACTAATAACTGCAAAAATGTAGTGTAACCCTTCTGCCCCTCTGAGTTGGCAGCAACAAGGGCCGGGTTCAGTATCCAGGGGTTCTGTTTCAGTAACACAATGCATAACCGGCTCGAGCCCCCACCCAGTGACCTGGGACACTCACATACCACACCCCCCTGGGCGCCTCTAGGAGGCAATACTTCCCCTCTCGCAAGCACAGAGTCTGAGTGTAGCAAAATCTTTTTAATAAAGGAAGGAATTAATGCGGCATCCCATTGGAGAAACACCACAAACAGGGTTATAACACAAACCATAAACAAAAACCCACCTCCAAGTACTTTTGGCACTGCCCTTTTTCCCCTCAGGGGTTTAAGTCCAATCACCCCAAAGTTCAACAACCCAGAAGTCTCTGGTCAATGCCACCCCAGAGTTCGAGAGTTTATCTGTAGAGGTCCCTCCCCCCAGCCTGGATAGAAAGGGGCACCTTACGTGGTCCTGGGCCAACTGCCCTGCCTCTCCATGGGTTCTGCTTCCGCCTTCTCCATGAACTGCTCCGCTTTACCAGCCGCTGTACGCTGCTCCTCCAGCCGTCCTCAGAAACTGCTCCGCTCCACCAGCTGCTCTGCTCCATGAGCTGCTCCAGTTCTCTCTGCAAACTGCTCGGCTCCGCTCGCTCTGTGGGCCGCTCCACCTGTCCCACAGCTACTCCGCTCTGTCAGCCACTCTGCTGCCACTAGCCGTCCCCACAAACTGCTCCACTCTGCCAGCAGCTCGGTTCCACAGTATAGCTTTGGGCTCCCCACTAGTTAGCACCGTACTCAGTGCTCTCAGCTCTGTGATTTTAGCTTTTAGTGATTTTCAGCTCTTAGTGATTCTAGCTCATAGTAGGGGAGCCCCAGTGCTAATGCACCATTAGCCCAAAGTGATTTCAGCTCAGTAACCTGCATTTAAACTCTTGAGGGAATACAAAAATCATCTCTGACATTCCACAGTGGAGAGAGGAAGGGGTGCAACTGGTGCTTCTAGCTCCACAAGGCAACTGCACCACCAGGCACAGATACCTCTCCCCAACCTCTCTCAATTCTCTGGGTTTTGGAACCCATGTCCCATGTCTAGCCAGTACCATCCAACTGAGGGTGAGCAATTTGTCACCAAGCAGTCCCACAGCTTGGGAGTCTGGGATAGGGTGGGCGTACCTATGCAAATACACTCTCTGAACTTCTTTCCACCAGATGTCAGTGTAGAGCTTATCCTGACTCTGCTTACATCCTCCCCCCAGCCAAGAATTTGTCGTCCCGACAAATCACATTCCCTACTATACCAACTTATTGGTCCCCTCCAAAAGGCATTAGATAGCCCACTTTAGCTTTCACAAACCTGTGTGCTAAATGTATAGGCTCCTCACTAATCACCCCAGGTGCATCGTAAGTTAACCGTTTCACTGGTCTTATTACCCTGTCTTGCCTATTGAGAATCTCTGTTGCTATGGTAGAGGGGACATCCTCTTGAGTGACGGATGGGGAGGTTTCCTCTGAGTTCCCCTCGAGTACTGGCATAGGCCCCTGCATTTCTAGTTCTAACAGTGGAGGGTCGCAGGTGCTCTGGACATCCTCCATCTGTATGTCACCACTGTCCAATAGCCTGTATAAGTCATTACACGGGGGTCCCACCAGTGGCTCAGGGATGTCAGTAATGGGCCTAAATTCTTCTGCCATAGGGTTTAGGGCGGAAGAGGATGTGCTCTCTTCTGATTCAGCGGATCGAGACTGAAATCTTGTCTTCATCCCAGGATACATCATGGTTGTGTCTTCCTCCTCAGACTCACTGTCAGATGTGCTGAGTAGGGGTAGGTTAGCTGCAGGAGGCCGGCTGTCCACGTTGGAAGGCGCCTTTGGTACAGCACCTTCGTTCTGCCCAGTTGCCCTGTTGTGGCCCATCTCATAAGGGCTGCCTACCAATTCTCCCACAGGAAGCAAAAGGTTTCTATGCACGGTTTTGGTCTGCCCTGGACCCTCTTCAGGTTTGATCTTGTAGACCGGCAGGTCTCCTAGCTTTTCCATCACTAAGTAAGGTATTGCCTTCCATCTGTCAGCTATCTTGTGCTTGCCAGCAATACCCAAATTTCGCAGCAGGACTCTGTCCCCTGGCTGGAGCTCTTGCAGATGCACCCTAGCATCATATCGCTGTTTGTTGCGGTCTGCGTTCTTCCGAGCTGCAGACGTAGCTAAGTGATAAGCATCCCGTAGCTTTTCTCGTAGTCGGGATACATATTGCTGATGGGTTTCATAGCTATCGCCATCCTCTGATACACCAAAGCACAAATCTATGGGTAGTCTTGGTTCTCGCCCAAACATCAAGAGATATGGGGTGACCCCCGTAGCATCGTTCTTTGTGGCATTGTAGGCGTGCACCAGAAATGCAACATGTTGGCTCCAGGTTGCCTTCTGCTCTGGCCGCAAAGTCCCTAACATATCCAATAGGGTTCGGTTGAACCTCTCTGGCTGAGGGTCACCTTGTGGGTGGTAAGGCGTTGTCCTCGACTTTTTAATACCTGCTATCCTCAGCACCTCCTTCAGAAGGTGACTCTCAAAAACTCGTCCCTGATCTGAGTGTATCCAGGCTGGGAATCCATAAACTGAGAAATATTTTTCCCACAGTACTCGAGCGACGGTAGTGGCCTTCTGATCATGTGTGGGGTATGCCTGTGCATATCGCGTATAATGGTCGGTCACTACTAGGATGTTCCCAATATTCCTCTTGTCTACTTCTAAGGACAAGAAATCAATGCAAACCAGCTCCAGAGGTTTGTTGCTGGTGATGTTCTTCAGATATGCGGCCCTTGTGGGCAGAGTTTTCCTTTGAACACATCGAGCGCAGGTGTCACATTTTCTGCGAACATCTTCGGCCATCCGAGGCCAATAGAACCTACTGCGGATAAGTTCCAGGGTCCTCTCCATCCCTAAATGTCCAAAGTAATCATGCAGGGCCCTCATAGCCAGGGCTCTGTACTCTTTTGGCAGCACTAGTTGATTCCGTTGCTTTTGTAGAGGGTCTGTGGTCACGCGGTGTAGCACTCCCTGAATCAGTTTCAGTTTAGTCCATTCTCTCAATAGTAGTTTACCCTCTGGGGTAGGTGGGACAACCGCAGCTGGGCCTCACCCCTCTCTTTTGGCAAGTAGTGTATCACGAATGTCAACATCTTGCAGCTGGGCTTCCTGCCAGTCAGCTGCATTGAGCATGGGCAAAGGAGATTGGTCCAAAGCAATATAGTTCACTGAAGCAGAAGGCACGCATTCAGGGGGCAGGCCCAAAGCTTCAGCAACACATCCATGAAGGCTCTCAGGGGCCTCCGGCTCTCGGCGACTCACACTGCCGATAGCTCTCACGCCATCCGTGGGTATCACAGCGACATCAGGTGCCTGCGGACGTCTGGACAAGGCATCTGCATCTACATTGCTCCTCCCTGATCGGTATTGAATGCTGAACTCATAGCTAGCCAAGGCGGCCACCCATCTCTGGCCTGTAGCATCCAATTTAGCACTTGTTAACACATAGGTCAGTGGGTTGTTGTCTGTCCACACCTGGAACTGAGCACCGTACAAGTAGTCTCGAAATTTCTCAGTGATGGCCCATTTCAAGGCCAAGAACTCCAGCCTGTGGATGGGGTAGCGAGTTTCACTGTCAGACAGTCCTTGGCTGGCAAAGGCTACCAGTTTGCGTTTGCCTTCCACTTCCTGATACAGTACTGCTCCCAGACCCTCCAAACTGGCATCAGTATGCAGGATAAACGGTTTGCTTGGGACAGCAAAGACTAGGATGGGAGCATGAGTTAGGCAAGTAATGATTTCCCGAAAAGCCCTCTCACATCTTTCATCCCACCGTGGCCCAAATGGTTCGAAGGGGCCATAGTGTCTCTGCAAAGGAGGCTTTGGAGGCCTCCACTTATTCTGGGTCTTAGATTTGTTTTTGTTGGACTGGTATCCCCTGGTAAGATCATTCAGAGGTTTTACAATCGTAGCATAGTTCTTCACAAATCTGCGGTAGTAGCCACTAAATCCAAGAAACGTCTTGAGTTCTCTGTAGTTACTGGGACATGGCCAGGCAGTGAGTGCTTCTATTTTATCGGGGTCAGTCCTCAAACCCTCTTGGGACACGATGTGACCTACATACTTCACAGAGGTTTGGCAGAACTGGCATTTATCGATTGAAAGCTTCAAACCGTATGCCTCCAACCTATCGAGCACTTTAAGAAGTCTTTCTTCATGTTCCTCCAGGGTTCTTCCAAACACAATCAGGTCATCCAAGTAAACTAACACCTGCAGTAAATTCATGTCTCCCACGACTTTTTCCATAAGTCGTTGAAATGTGGCAGGGGCCCCAGAAATCCCTTGTGGCATGTGTTCGAACTGGTAGGACCCTAACGGGCAGATGAAGGCTGTCTTCTCCTTATCCTCTTCTCCCAGAGGGATCTGGTAGTATCCACCCCGAAGATCCAACACAGAGAACCACTGACTACCCAGCAAACAGTCCAAGGCATCTTGTACTCGAGGCATGGTGTATTGATCAACTGTAGTGCGCCTGTTTAGGGTGCGGTAGTCAATACACATCCGGATTTTTCCACTCTTTTTACGAACGACCACAATGGGTGAGGCATAGGGGCTTCGTGACTCTGTGATGATACCATTCGCGATCAGCTCTTGAAGATGATGGCGCACGTCTTCCATCTCAGAGAGGGCAATCCTCCTAGACCTCTCCCTGAAGGGTCAGGGATCTTGTAGCCTGATATGGTGTTCCACTCCCTTTGCACATCCCACGTCCCACTCATGTAGTGAGAACACCTTGGATCTCTCGCAAAGCTTCTTCCTCAGGCGATCCTTCCACTCCTCACACAGCGGTGAGCCCCCGAAGTCAAACTTCACAGGATCTATCATTGGAACTTCAGCTTCACACTGGGGTCTCACAACGCTTTCAGGCTCAAAGATGTCTGCAATCTTCTGCCCTGGTTTTACAAACACATCACGGCGTGTTTCATTAGCAACCAGTATCGTCACCTCCTCCTGGGCTTCAACAGGTAGGGTTATGACTCCACTGAGAACCAGCACTCCTTCTGGGAGCCCTCCCTTGGTTGGCTGCTCTACCACAGCTAATGTTCCCTTACTGCCTTTTAGGCAGGTACTCCTGACAATCACCTCCTTTTCTGACATGGCAGGCACCACTAAAGGGACCGGGCCCGCATACCTCAGTGCTCCTACTGGCAAATCAGGCATCACTTTTCTTGTGTCCTCAATTTTTCTGTAAGCCGCGGCACAGTGTGTGTGTATCACCAAGGTATTCAGATATTGGTCTCCTGCTTGCTGTCTGCAGTAATCGGCCAGTATCCTAAAGAGGCTGGAGTTGGTCCCTATCAGCACAGACACATCAGAGGTCCCTTTCGGGTCAGGGCATATTAAGGCAGCGGTGTCTACCTCTTGCCTTACCCCAGCAACCTCCTCTGGGAATTCCAGGTGCACTATGACATACCCTTGATAGGGGTATTCATCCATGCTGAGGCCACACAGACCAATGCCAGTCAGTGGCTGTATGGGCAGGTGCCTAAGCATCTGTTGGTAGAATGACTGAAATATAATAGTCACTTGAGATCCAGTGTCAAGCACGGCTTTACACTCCGCCCCTTCAATCCTCACCATGACCTCTGCTCGAGGCCCTATCAGTCCTGCAGGGATCCCAGCTGGATGGTCTCTTCTGGGGGAATCTTCAAATCCTCTAGGCCTAGGTGGTCTCTGTCCCCGGACCTTCTGACAGCTACTGGATCTCTTCCAACTAATCCTCAGCTTTTCATACACTAAGGAGGGGTTCTCTTCCTTATGGCAGTTAGCAGCACTGTGCCCATCCTGACCACACCGGTAGCAAAAGAATTGTGCTTTCCCCATTCGGCGAGGTGGGACGGTGACTCTAGATACTGACTTCTCTATCGTCACAGTCTGAGGCTCCTTATTCCTGGAAATCTTAGCTCGGTCAATGATGCTTTGCAGCTCAGCTATCCGTTCTGTCAGGACCTGCATTTGTTGGGCAAGTTCCTCTGTGGTGCTCACCATCAGTACACTGGCCATTGGCGGTGGCGTCGTGCTGGCTGGTTCCAATGTTTGGGCTTCCCAACACTCGCTGGCCGCCTGCCTTTCCTCCTCTTCCCTGACCTCCTTTATCAGCTGGGAGTAGCTTGGGGGATGTTCCTGCCGTTCTCTTAGTCGGAGGTGAAGTAGGATCGGGTTCTGATACTGAGTCCCTCTTACAACTTGAGCCAGTCTGGTCTGATCCATCTGCTCAGCAGTCACTGCTCCTCTCATAACAGCTCTCTGAAGTAGTCTCTCCAGCCTCTGTATATAGGCTGAAATTTTCTCACCCCTTTGCTGTTGGGAATTAATGAATTTACAGTAACTGTCCTCAGGGCCCTCTACGCTCCCAAAGGTATTATCAAGGGCCTCTAGGCAGTCCTTCACACTGACCTCAGGGTCAATGAGCTTCAGGGTGCGAATTACCTCCAATGCTGGGCCACTAAGGCTCTCTATTAGACATCGTCGCTTTTCTACATCGGGTACGGCCCAATCCCGCAGCATTTCAGTAGTATGCTCCGACCAGAGTTCAAACTCCTCTTCCCCATCAAATAACCTTAACTTATGACAAGAGTTCGACGTAGCATAGGCCAACACAATCTTTTCCAATATATGCCCCAGTGCTTTTGCCCATTCATAGGCTGAATCTGCCGCCCCTGAGCTAGAGGCTGCAGGACTGGAGCCCAACAAACCCGACATATTAGCCATTATACAAACAGTAGTTCCCTCAAAATATAAACACAATTATTTCCCATTACAGTGGAACACTCAACAGGTGCTTGCGAGGGGTACTGACCCAGGTATCCCGGACGAGCCCCCAAAAATGTAACCCTTCTGCCCCTCTGAGTTGGCAGCAACAAGGGCCGGGTTCAGTATCCAGAGGTTCCGTTTCAGTAACACAATGCATAACCGGCTCGAGCCCCCACCCAGTGACCTGGGACACTCACATACCACACCCCCCTGGGCGCCTCTAGGAGGCAATACTTCCCCTCTCGCAAGCACGGAGTCTGAGTGTAGCAAAATCTTTTTAATAAAGGAAGGAATTAATGCGGCATCCCATTGGAGAAACACCACAAACAGGGTTATAACACAAACCATAAACAAAAACCCACCTCCAAGTACTTTTGGCACTGTCCTTTTTCCCCTTAGGGTTTTAAGTCCAATCACCCCAAAGTCCAACAACCCAAAAGTCTCTGGTCAATGCCACCCCAGAGTTTGAGAGTTTATCTGTAGAGGTCCCTCCCCCCAGCCTGGATAGAAAGGGGCACCTTACGTGGTCCTGGGCCAACTGCCCTGCCTCTCCGTGGGTTCTGCTTCCGCCTTCTCCACGAACTGCTCCGCTTTACCAGCCGCTGTACGCTGCTCCTCCAGCCGTCCTCAGAAACTGCTCCGCTCCACCAGCTGCTCTGCTCCATGAGCTGCTCCGGTTCTCTCTGCAAACTGCTCAGCTCCGTTCGCTCTGTGGGCCGCACCACCTGTCCCACAGCTACTCCGCTCTGTCAGCCACTCTGCTGCCACCAGCCGTCCCCACAAACTGCTCCACTCCGCCAGCAGCTCTGTTCCACAGTATAGCTTTGGGCTCCCCACTAGTTAGCACCCTACTCAGTGCTCTCAGCTCAGCAATTTTAGCTTTTTAGTGATTTTCAGCTCTTAGTGATTCCAGCTCATAGTAGGGGAGCCCCAGTGCTAGTGCACCATTAGACCAAAGTGATTTCAGCTCAGTAACCTGTATTTAAATTCTTGAGGGAATAAAAAAATCAACTCTGACATTCCACAGTGGAGAGAGGAGGGGGTGCAACTGGTGCTTCTAGCTCCACAAGGCACCTGCACCCCCAGGCACAGATACCTGTCCCCAACATCTCTCAATTCTCTGGGTTTTGGAACCCATGTCCCATGTCTAGCCAGTACCACCCAACTGAGGGTGAGCAATTTGTCACCAAGCAATCCCACAGCTTGGGAGTCTGGGATAGGGTGGGCGTACCTATGCAAATATACTCTCTGAACCTCTTTCCACCAGATGTCAGTGTAGAGCTTATCCTGACTCTGCTTACAGTAGTATTAGCAGTTAGTTTTTGATTGTAACAGCCAGTTCTCTGCTGTAACACATTGAAGCTAGGCTAAAGCACGCTCAAGGCCATTTTAAGATACTGTACACTTGTCTCAGCAGCAGAGGGGGGGAAAGGGGAAGACAAAAGATTGAATAAGAAAAGATACTGCAGCTGGATGGGAAAGTGCAGGGGAGTAAGAGATCAGCTAGCCAGCATAGAGAAAGGAATACAAGAAGAGGGGTATAAATATTACTGCCCCGTCTGTGTGCTGTGTTCAGGATCTGAGATTGTTATTTCTCCCTTGCACCTTATTTGAGCTCAAATAAATTTGGTTGTTTGCTTCTCCACCCTGGTGTGTTTATTGGCGCTTAAGCACTCTTGGCAACGAATCGCTGTTGCTTGCCTCTGGCACTGCTGTGTCTGCAACAGTTTTGGCGTCCCTGGGTGGGCTGAGGTGAAAATTAGCCTTGCCTGGATCCCTCCTGGTGGTCAACAGATTGCAGCGACGACTGATGCCAAGTGCGCACTGGTGACTTCATCGGGGGCCTCGGCGGAGACGTGATCTGGCTGACCTCGGAGGCACAACTGTGCAATGCGCTCGAGTACTGGAGAAGCAGTTGTGGGAGACGGTGTGGAACCGGTTCCAGGCGACGGGAGGAACCGGTCCTTTGGATAAGGTAGGAACAGTCCAGTTGTCTGGACTCGCTCTGTTAGGATCTGGGGACGCCCACCATCTACCTGCGACATGGGGCAGGGGCAGAGCAAGGTGTGGAAGGCAAGGTGGTCCCCCCTAGAATGCATTCTGGAGAATTGGAAGGTGTTTGGATCGGATCCGTTATCCAAAAATAGGTTACAAAGGTTTTGTACAGTGGACTGGCCCCAGTATCAGTTGGAGGGTCAGGAGAGGTGGCCACCTGAAGGATCAGTGAATTACAGTACAATCCTTCAGTTACTGTTGTTTTGCCATCGAATAGGTAAATGGAATGAACTTATGTATGCACAGTTGTTTATGATGTTAAGAAGTAGGTCAGATCTCTTGTTAAGGTGCATTATAACCCCGACTGTAAGGTATAATGCAGCCCCAACAGGATCAGTAGTAACTAATGTCAGTTTCCCGAACCCCTCCCCTGTTGTAATGGCAGAACCGATGTCCCCTTTGGCCACAGCACTCCCACCATATAGAGAAAAGTCCCTCAGCCCCGGAGATTGCTCCCCCAGTGGGAGTCTATCCACTGCTTACAGAGGCCACGATATCCCGCCAAGCAGCGCAGGACCGTGTGGCAGAAACTGTGCAATTGTACAACCATGTTCCTTTTGATCCTATGGCTCTAGCAGCCTTTAAAGCACAGGCTGGAGAATTTTCCACAAACCCAAGTCATTTTATCTCAGTCTTTGAGGGATGCCTAGTGAGTCACAAGCCCGACAGGGATGATTGTCAGGTCCTTTTAAGAACTTTACTTTTTGAGGTTGAGCGAAATCAGGTACTGGCAAAAGCTAGGGAGGAGGCAGAGCGAAGACATGAGGCAGACCCGGAACATGTCCCTGAACCAAAAGATCAAGTTCCCTTTAGAAACCCTCAGTGGGACCCTAATAATCAGCAGCACTTTGCCCGCCTAGCTGCTTATAAGGATTTGCTTTTACATGGACTCAGGCACTCGGTGGTCAGACACAATAACTGGGCCAAGCCCTATGAAATTGTGCAGGAGCCAAAGGAAACTCCAATTGCCTTTTTGCAGCGCATTCGAGACACTATTTGGCAGAATACTAGTGCAGACCCTGATGATCAGGCAACTGAAGCAATAATAAAAGGCATTTTCCTTAGCCGTGCAGCTTGTGATATCAAAAGGAAATTACAGAAAAAGGAGGATTTAATGGGCGTGACTATGGCACAGATGTTGGAAATTGCAAATAAGGCTTATAGCCTTAGAGAGGGAGAAAAGAAGAAAAAGCAAGTGAAAATGATGGTAGCAGCAGTGCAGGTTGGCACTAGAAGAGGTGAAAGAGGAAGGGGAATAAGGGGCCGTGGACATGGACGTCCTGGCTCACAAGAAAGACGTTTGGGTCCCAATCAGTGTGCTATCTGTCGGCAGGAGGGATATTGGAAAAATGAATGCCCTGAAAGGAAAAGTACCCACATGATGGCGGCAGAGGATAATGATTAGGGGTGTCAGGGGAAATGGACCATCCCGCCCCCGGAGCCCCCAGTGAAAATGCTGGTGGGAAATTCAGAAATAGACTTTTTAGTAGACTCTGGAGCAGCACGAACTGCTGTAAACCAGCCCCTCCAGCTACCGGTGGCAGATTCCCTTATTGTGGTGGGAGCCACAGGCAAAGGAACCAAGTGTCCAGTATATGCCCCAGCAGAATGTGCTTTGGGAAACAGAACTATATCCCACAAGCTGGTTTACCTTCCTAATTGCCCAACGCCCTTGCTAGGGCGAGACCTACTTTGTCACGTTAGGTGCCACTCTGCATTTTACTCAAGATGAAATAACCCTTACCTTACCACCTGAGAATGCATGGATAATGACCCTTGCAGCTGAACCCTCAGCCATGCAAGCCCGAGTGGAGCCAGTGGGAAAATCAGACATACCCGCTGGTATGGGCATCAGGGATCCCAGGAAAAGCCACACACCAAACCCCTGTTAAAATTCAGCTTTTGCCAGGAAAAGGCCCGGTGCAAATCAAACAGTACCCAATCAAGAGGGAAGCCAGAGAAGGGTTACAGGGAACTATAGACCGATTCCTACAATACGATGTACTTTGAGAATGCCAGTCAGCTTGGAACACACCTATCTTGCCAGTGCAAAAGCCTGATGGCACGTACCGGCTGGTGCAGGACCTGAGGGCAGTTAATGAACGTGTTAAAACTTTGCACCCCTTTGTTCCAAACCCGTATACCTTGTTGACCTCAGTGGGGGGGCAGTACACCCATTTTTCAGTTTGGGATTTAAAGGATGCTTTCTTTACAATTCCGGTTGATACACCATCTCAAGAGATTTTCTCCTTCGAGTGGGAGGACCAAAGGAGGGTTAAAAGGCAGCTTTGCTGGACTGTGTTGGCCCAGGGATTTAAAAACTCTCCCACCCTTTTTGGCCAGGCCCTGGCTAGGGACTTGGAAGAATGGGATAATGAGGATAAGGTCCTCCTTCTGCAATATGTTAATGACTTGCTAATTGCAGCTGTGGGTCTGACCCCTTGCCTTAAAGCCACTGGAAACCTCCTGAGCTTTATTGGACTCCGAGGATACAGAGTAGCACGGAATAAGGCTCAGATTGCTCTCCCAGAAGTACGGTACGTGGGGTTCCATATAAGGCAGGGGGAGCGCCAGCTTTCTAACGAGAGAAAAGAAGCTATATGCCAAGTTCCTATCCCAAGCAATCGTAAACGGCTCAGGGCATTTCTGGGAATGGTGGGCTTTTGCAGAATATGGATCCCAGAATTTGGATTGTGGGCTAAACCATTGTATGAATGTGTCAAGGGAACAGATCACGACCCTTTTCACTGGACACCAGAAGCTGACAGGGCATTTAAGATCTTAAAAAGAAAATTGATGGAAGCCCCAGCCCTGGGTTTACCGGACCTTTCAAAGCCATTTCAATTGTATGTACATGAGCGAAAAGGAGTAGCTCTGGGAATGCTTACCCAGCTATTAGGCACCTGGAAACGTCCCGTAGCCTATTTTTCTAAACAACTAGATCAAGTTGCAAAGGGATGGCCAGCATGTTTAAGGGCGGTTGCAGCTACTGCTTTGGTGTTAGAGGAAGCTGAGAAGCTGACGCTGGAGCGGGTTGTACAAGTTTATACACCCCATCTGGTTAGGGCTTTGCTGGATACCAAGGGTGGTCTTTGGCTCACTCAGGCTCGGGTAGCTCGGTACCAAGCTAAATTTCTAGAGAACCCTGAAGTTATCCTACAGCCCTGCCCTTCCCTTAACCCAGCCACCTTGTTGCCTGAAACAGAGGAACAGGAACATGACTGTTTAAATGTAATAGATGGCCAGTATTCCAGTCGCCCAGACTTAAAGATCAGCGACTTCCAAATGCAGATTATCAATGGTATACTGATGGCAGCAGTGCTGTTATTAATGGACACAGGAGGGCGGGTTATGCTGTTGTAACTCTCCACAAGACAGTGGAAGCAGAAAGTCTGCCTGCCGGGACATCAGTCCAGCTGGCTGAATTAATAGCTTTAACTCGTGCGCTTGAGCTGTCAAAAGGGAGAAGAGTTAACATTGTCACTGATTCCAGATATGCCTTTGGAGTACTGCACGCTCATGCAGGTCTGTGGGAGCAGAGGGGAACGCTGACAGCTCAAGGCTCTCCGGTCAAGCATGGGTCCCAGATTCTCCGGCTCCTGGAAGCTGTACAGCTCCCAGCAGAGATAGCTGTGATACACTGCAAGCCACACCAAAAGGAAGACCGAGACGTAACCAGGGGCAACGCTCGAGCGGACAGGGAAGCCAAGCGCGCTGCCACCTTAAATCTACCCACAACTGAAAACACGCACATACGGATAAATATTTCCTGACCTCCGGACTTCGACCACTGGCCTCCCAGGTGCAGGCTGAATGCTTAGTCTGCCAAAAGAACAACCCTCGACCAGGATTTTCAGTACCACCAGCCACTCTGGAACTCACCCCAGGCTCAGGACTGATGTGGCAAATAGATTTTACTGAGCTTCCCCAGACCCAAGGATTTAAATACCTCCTTGTCTTGGTGGACCGGTTCAGTGGATGGCCCGAAGCCTACCCATGCCGCAACTGCACAGCAAAAACAGTAGCCCTTAAATTTGTCAAAGAAATCATTCCTCGCTTTGGACTCCCCCAGTGGATGGAATCGGACAATGGAACGCACTTCACATCAAAAATCATTCAGCATATAGCAGAGGCCCTACAGATTCCTTGGAAGCTCCACACCCCATGGCGACCGCAAGCCAGTGGTGTGGTGGAGCGTACGAATCAAACCCTTAAAAGACACCTCTCAAAGATCTGCCAAGAGGCTTCTCTACGATGGCCTGATGCCTTGCCCCTTGCCTTGCTTCGTATCAGGGTTCTCCCTAAGGGTAGATTAGGACTTAGTCCCTTTGAAATTGTATTTGGAAGGGCATGGCCTATGAGTGGTACCCCGGTTCTGGCAGGGGAGTGGGAAGTAGGATGTGGGTTTTTATCACAGTACATGTGCTCTTTGTCTGCTGTTCTCTCTTCTCTTCACAGGTATACCAAAGATCTACAGCCATCTCCATTAGATGCTCCTGACCACTCCTTGCAGCCAGGCGACTCCGTGCTTGTGCGTACCTGGAAGGACGAACCCCTGCAGGAACGGTGGAAGGGACCATACACAGTCTTGCTGGTTTCCCACACGGCAGCCAATGTTGAGGGACACAAGACCTGGATTCATCACTCCCGTCTGAAGAAAGTGCCAGCTCCAGCATCAACGGACCAGTGGACTGTTTGCTTCTCCACCCTGGTGTGTTTATTGGCGCTTAAGCACTCTGGGCAATGAACCGCTGTTGCTTGCCTCTGGCACTGCTGTGTCTGCAACAGGGTCCTTCCCTGCGGGACCCCTCAGGACGCTGAGGAAGGCAGGGGAGCCAGGCGCGGGGCGGAGTGTTAGGCTATAGATATTCAGGCCTGTCTGCAAAGACCTATATTTTAGGAATTTAGGTGTATTCCTATCACTTAGCTAGTTGTAGAGGTATAAAAGAAAGAATCAAAGATCACTGTCTGTGTAATGGCCTTCTCTTACTGTGACGGGCTAAGATGTAGTTAGGCAGCCATAAGCTGGGAAGTGTCTGGTCACATCTTCACATCCCAAACTAGTCCCATTGAAATAAGGTGCTATTGGGCTATCAGGAATACAATCCTGTCCTGATATTCCTATCACCTCTAGAGAAAGGGAAGAGCCTAGAAGGTGTAAAAGGAAACTTAGTTTGATAGCATCCTGTCCGGCAAGAACTCACTTATCAATAGACACAGCTGGAAAACCCTTATGTCTGTATAGATGTAGTTGTGAAATCCTCACTTCTGTATTGTTTTGTATGTTTATTTGCATGGTCTCTGTCTGGTTCTGTAATTGTTTCTGTCAGCTGTATAGTTAATTTTGTTGGGTGTAAACCAATTAAGGTGGTGGGGTATAATTAGTTAAATAACCATGTTACAATATGTTAGGATTAGTTAGTTAAATGTCAGTAAAGTGATTGGTTAAGGTACAGCTAAGCAGAATTCAAGTTTTACTATATAGTCTGGAGTCAATCAGGAAGAGGGGGAGAAATGGGAACAGGGACTGGGGATGGGGGAATTGGGATCATGTTTTGCTAAAGGAGGATTGGGAACAGGGGATGGGAACAGGGACAGGGACACAGGCAAGGCTCTGTGGTGTCAGAGCTGGGAAGAGGGACACTGAGGAAGGAAACTGGAATCATGCTTGCTGGAAGTTCACCCCAATAAACATCAAATTGTTTGCGTCTTTGGACTTTGGGTACTATTGCTCTCTGTTCATGCGAGAAGGACCAGGGAAGTGAGAGGGTAAAGGAATAAGCCCCCTTACACAGGGGTCGAGCCCTGAGGTGACTCTTGCCAGGCAGCTGCGTGTCTGGAGCTACCACTCCCCTCGCTGCCATGGCCTAGCTCCTGATTTCCCTGGGTGAGTGAGCGGAGATGCCCCATGTTAAGTATCCTCACACCTACTTGTCAACTGTCTGAAAGGGGCCATCTTGATTATCACTACAAAAGTTTTTTTTCCTCCTGCTGATAATAGCTCATCTAAATTAATTAGCCTCTTAGAGTTGGTAGGACAACTTCCACCTTTTCATGGTCTCTGTATATATATATATCTTCTTATATGTTCCAGTATATGCATCTGATGAAGTGGGCTGTACCCATGAAAGCTTATGCTCAAATAAATGTCTCTAAGGTGCCACAAAGACTCCTGTTCTTTTTATCAAAGAACAAAGACTGTGTTAATTGCATTCCTTCCCCCTCCATGAAGGGGAGACATGCAGTGAAATCATCCCATCAGGCTGAACTCTGGGGGGAAGGGAATAAAAATTGTGAACAAGAAGAAACTGTATCTCTGTGCTGCTTAGACTTTGGGAGTGCAATCTTTAGACAGTTGATTACAGGATTGGCTCCAAGCGTTGTCTTTGGTGGGAAATCTAAGGTGCAATTGACCTGGGGTAAAAACTGGTCCTCAGGGACTGGCAGTAACCCGAATATAGCTGTGATTGTTGGGGTAAGGGACCATCTATCACAAAGGCAGGCTCACCTGGATGGCAAGACAGTGACAGTGTAACCAAGCGGATTGTCTCTGACCCTGTGTTAAGCCTGTTACACTGTCTGAGAAGTTTACACTTGATATTTGCTTCATGAAATCCAAGTATAGAACTCCCAGCCAATTTTGGGTTTGTGCCCTGATTCTTAACAGTCTGCCCTGAAATTGGTGCTCGTTCTCTTGAGTCACAGCAGGAAAACTGACAAGGTGGTGTAGGGAGCTACAACCATGGAGTTCTCCAAAGAGTGCAAAGGCTGTCTGGGATGTTTGGATCTGCAGATGAGCTAGGGTCTGCATCATTTGGGTTTGCTGCCTGAGAAGCCCCATAATGTTCTGGTGTATGTCCCTTTCTTTGACCTGCTGGGACTCCCAGGCCTTTTGCCTAACCTTCCTTTTTTCTCAATGCTCTTGGTTACATTGGGCCACCAAGCCCTTTGTTCCCATCTGATACAGTATTGGCATATAGACTCATAGACATTAAGGCCAGAAGGGACCATCATGATCATCTAGTCTGACCTCCTGCACATTGCAGGCCACAAAACCTCACCCGCTCTCTCCTGAAATAGACCCTTAAACTCTGGGTATTTTTAGTAAAAGTTATGGACAGGTCCTGAAATAGACCCTTAAACTCATGGGTATTTTTAGTAAAAGTTATGGACAGGTCATGGGCAGTAAACAAAAATTCACGCTCGTGACCCATCCATGACCCTCACTGTATACCCCTGACTAAAACTGGGGGTAAGTTGCACTTGTGAGGGTGACCCTGGGTCCACCGCAGGTGCTCGGGGGTCACTGCAGGTGGTGGTGGTGGGGGTGTCACGCCCAGGAGGGGTGCCACAGGTGCTCGGGGGGCAAGGTTCGCGGCCTAGGGGGTGATATGGATGCTCAGGGGGATGATGGGGTTGAGGCAGGCTCCCTACCTGGCTCCTGGGAAGCTGCGACCCCAGCTCCTAGCTCTAGGTGCTGCCTCTGCTCTGCCCCAAGCCCTGGTTCTGCAGCTCCCATTGCTAGGAACCACGGCCAATGGGAGCTGCAATGCTGGTGCCTATGGGCGGAGGCAGCAGGTGGAGCTAGGGTAACGAAATGGCAAGTATGAAAAATTGAGACAGGAAGTGAGGGGTAATAGGCATCTATATAAGACAAAGCCTCGAATATTGGGACTGTCCCTATAAAATCAGGACAGCTGGTCACCCTAGGTGGAGCTTGGAGCTGAGGGAAGGATCTCACAGAACATGTCCTCCCTGGTCCTCTTCTTCATCCTTGGCCCAGGGTGGTCACCCCGCCCACGCCCTGGGAGAAGGCTGGGACGGGGATGCATGTCATCTGAGGAAGTGGGTATTCACCCACAAAAGCTCATGCTCCAAAACGTCCGTTAGTCTATAAGGTGCCACAGGATTCTTTGCTGCTTTTATTATATTTCTAGCAGTCTGAGAGAGAAGGACCTGGCTGCCTGGGAGCTAAGCAGGGTACCTAGGGTGGAGCAGTGCTGGGGAAGGGCAGAGGGAGCTGGGAAGCTCCAGCCTAGTAAAACCCCAGGCTGCAGGCCTACTTAAGGGCCCACAAAAGGGTACTAGGACTGCACAGGGGCAGTCCAGGAATAGGCAGAGGCAGCTGGTCCAACGCCCCCTTGCCGATGGTGAGTGGTTTACAGACTGCAGTCTGTCCCAGTGAGCAGGGGCTAGATAGTGACTGGCAGTAGCCACTGAGGCAAGCTGGGGCTAGCGAGTTGGGGGTTCCCCTGAGAGGAGAGACCCAGAGTGAGGGGGTACTGCGGTGGGCAGAATGCCTGGTCAAAGGGCACCGGGGTCAAGAAAGGACACGGGGCCAGCGGCAGGCGAGACACCGGCCCGCAGATGGCACTCTGGGCTGGGAAGATCTAATTTCCTGGTCAATCAGCAGGAGATGTTGCAGCAGTAAGTCATTGCCCCGCCACAGTCCTCCTCATCCAGGTCAAGCATCCTGCAGGTTTGGAGGAGGCACCCCATGAGGCCATGACAGCAGAAGCTGCTGATCAAAACAGACAGATTCATAAAGAGATACGTAGTCACAACAGAAAGGGAAAGACAAGTTTTCAAACTCCTTTCCTTTATTCTCATAAATACTTTTAATAAGAAATGCTTCTTGACACTTAGTTTTGGAGCACTTTGGTACAGCACTGCTCTCCTGATCCAACCATGGTGAGTATGGCCAGCCATGCAAGACTGGAGGTGAGTGGATGAGGCTGTACAATTCTGGCCCTATTCCATGGGTACCAGTATAGGGTAATGGCAGTGAATACTGGCACTATTTTTCACAGGCAGTGATGATTTTGGCTGAGGGTCACAAAGGCACAGTGAACCCAGCTATGACTGGTGTCCTGAGGCTGCCCAAACCTGTATGCCGCTATCCTGTTTGCTGCGATGGTGCCAGCTGAAGTCTGTGGAGTGGTGTGGTAAAGCATATTACCCCAGAGGAAGAAATAAGGCTGCCCTCTCTAGAAACATTTGCGACTGTCATCAAGATCTCTCAGGAGGATAAAAGGGACATGCCTGGTCACATAAACAAAGTTCTCTACATGGGCCCTCTGCCTAACCCAACAGAGCAATGAAGAGTAGATGCCAACTCCACCTATGTTCTACTTCTGCCCAAGCACAAGACACCAAATCCATGTGGGTTGTGTAATAGGTCTGCCATAGTACTGTTCAAGAGTTGCTTTTGAATTTACTTGCTGACCTTTCAATTTCTCACAATATACCCACAAAGCAATGAAAAGTCCATGCCTTTGTCTTGTGCACTTGGCGATGGGCCTGGTGCCATCTTTAAATGGTTGGGGGTGGGGGCGGGTGGGTAGGAAGGAATAGCAAATAAAATATTGTAAGGAAAAGTGCGCACTTACCGAGTTCCCTTATCCTTCATCAGTGGGTTCATCCACGCTCATCTTGTGGAACTGGCTAGAGTCCTCCTTTCAAACAGGTCCTGGCTTGTGGTATGCTTGGAGTCCCCTGCCACATCTTCCCTGTCTTCCTCCTACTCTTTCCCTTTGCTGTTCATAGCAGAGTGCTCCATCTCTGGCTCCTCCAAGGTATCCACCATGGTCTGTGGGGTACTGGTGGGATCTGTAAAAGCAGTCAGTCTGTGAGGCAGCACCAGATTTCTTGTTGCCCTCCCGCACCTTGCGCTATCTCTGCTAAAGTTCCTTTCCTTTCAGGCAACACTGCAGCTGATCCCTGTTGTACCCCTGTGCCAGCATGTCCCATTCAGTCTGCTCGTAGATTAGGGTTGCCAACTTTCTAATTGCACAAAACTGAACACCCTTGCTCTCCAATGACACCAGGGTTCTTGGAAGGACGTTGGTCCAGGAGCAGAAGAGATGATGGGCGGAGCACCACCAGAGCAGGTCATACTGGCTACCAGAGCTAATTCCACTATCAGCCACAGGGAGGCACAGGGGTAGTGAGTGGATCCTGTCCAACTGCGTAGGAACCTGTCTTCAGAGGAACAAAACAGAAAGCTCAGGGAACATACTTGATGGGTGCCCTTTTGGTATGAAGCAACAGTAAAACATCAATAGTTTCCAAAAATTATAGATGATAACTTTCTAATACAAAAGGTATTGCACCCAACACAAGGCAACTCTATTCTGGACTTCATTGTGATGGATCAAGGTTAATTAATTCCTGGAATGGAAGATGGTGGTTACCTCTGGACCAGTGATCATGACATGATTACATTCAACATTCAAGCAGAGAACAGTCCCAACCAGTAATTATATAAAGGCTAATTTCCCAAAGCTAAGGAAAATTATGAGTTAAATTCATCAGGCGACAACAAAATAGACAGAAAAATGGGAATTCTTTCAGAACAATTTATTAGATGGCCCAAAAGCAAAGATTCCACAATCAGAAAGAGGAGAGCTCTGGCTAAAAGCCCATGCTGGTTCAGTGACAAAATAAAGGCAGCACTTAGGAAAACAAAGGAAAGAGGGGGAAAGAGAGAGCAATCAATATAGATTAAAAGTTATGAAGTGCAGAAAAGCAATAAGGGAAGCTAAAGACGTGAGGGAAAAATTCATGGCTGGCAGATCTAAGCACAATAAGGAGGATATTTTTAAATACGTCAGGAACAAAAGAAACCCTAGCAATGGGATAGTCCCATTACTAGACAAATTTAATAATGATGCAGAAATGGCAGAAGAGTTGAATAAAGATTTCTGTTCTACATTTGGAAAGAAGCAGAATGATGTTTTCGTATCATATATCAGAGGGGTAGCCGTGTTAGTCTGGATCTGTAAAAGCAGCAAAGAATCCTGTGGCACCTTATAGGCTAACAGACGTTTTGGAGCATGAGCTTTTGTGGGTGAATACCAACTTCATCATTGTCACAAACAGATAGTTAAGGGTTAATGTCTCTTTTAACTGTAAAGGGTTAACAAACAGGGAACCTGAGACACCTGACCAGAGGACCAATCAGGAAACAAGATACTTTCAAATCTCGGTGGAGGGAAGCCTTTGTTTGTGTTTTTTTGGGTTTTGCTTTGTTCTCTCTGGGTCCTGAAAAGGACTAGATGTGCAACCAGGTTTCTTGCCAATCTCCCTGCTACAGTCTCTTATATATTCAGAATAGTGAGTATTAAGTAGAAAAGGCGGTTATAGTCTTTTGATCGTTTTCTGTATTTGCAAATGTGTATTTTGCTGGAAGTATTCTAAATTGTATTTTTGCTGAGAGGAGGCTTCTCTCTAGTGTCAATAAGCTGAAAGACCCTGTAACTTTTACCATCTAAATTACAGAGACAACTTTTACTTTTTTTCTTTCTTTTTTAATTAAAAATTTTGCTTTTTAAGACCTGTTTGATTTTTTTCCCCTTGTTGAGGCTCAAGGGAATTGAGTCTGTACTTACTGGGGAATTGGTGGGAGACAGGGAGAGAGAAGGGAGGGGGGGAAAGGTGGAATCCCTTTGTTTTAGATTCACGGAGCTTGAATCTGTCTAGCTCTCCAGGATAGCCCAGGGAGGGAAAGCTGGGGAGGCGGAGAGAAGGGGGAGAAAAAACCTGATTTCTCTGTGTTGTGATTCAAGGAGTTTGAATCACAGTGATCTCCTAGTGTACCCAGGGTGGGAAAGATCTGGGAGGAAGAAAGGAGGGGAAATGGTTTATTCCCCTTTGTTGTGAGACTCAAGGAATTTGGGTCTTGGGGTCCCCAGGGAAGGTTTTTGGTGGGACCAGAGTGCCCCAAAACACTATATTTTTGGGTGGTGGCATCTTATCAGATCTAAGCTGGTAATTAAGCTTAGAGGAATTCATGCTGGTACCCCATCTTTTGGACTGTAAGGTTCAGATTGGAGAATTATACCATGACAGTCATGCATCTGACAAAGTGGGTATTCACCCATGAAAGCTCATGCTCCAAAACATCTGTTACTCTATAAGGTGCCACAGGATTCTTTTTGTATCATATGAGGGTGATGAAGTGCTTTCAAGTCCTTTAGTTTCTAAGGAGGAAGTTAGACAACATCTACTAAGGATAAAATTTTAAAATCAGGAGACCTGGATAATTTGTATCTAAGAGATCTGAAAGAATTAGCTGAGGAGATCTCTGGCCCACTGATTTAATTTATAATAAATCTTGCAATACAGAAGACTGGAAGAGTTCTAATGCGGCAATCTTCAGAAAGGGCAAGAGTGTTGACCCAGGCTGTTTACCCATCAGTCCTGGGCAAAATAATGGAAAAGCTGATATGAGATTCAACTGATAAATAATTAAAGGATGGGAATAGAATTAATGCCAGTCAATATGATTTCATGGTGTCTTTTCACCATTTCACACAGATTAAGGCCAGAAGGGGCTGTACGTTATCTAGACTGACCTGGTGCCTTTCATAGGCCATTAAATCTCCCCCAGATACCCCTATATTAAGCCCAAAGATCTCAGTTACACCGAAAACTTTCGCCCTCAGGAAACTATCCAGTGGTTGTCATGACCTAACTCCTAGTTTCCCTGGGATGAGTGAGTGGAGAATCAGGCCCTAAGTCTCAGGCCCAGACCAGCTCCAGGAGCATCCAACAGGAGTCACTGCAACAACCTCCCCTAGGAGCAAACATTGTTACAGGGGGGCTGCGCTGCCTCCCCTCTGCAACGGGCTGTGGCAGGCCAAGGAGGGCAGCCCCCATTAGCAGCCTCGTTAATAGCACCACAGGGGCCGTGATGAACCCTGCAGGGGCAGGACTGTCCCAGCCGGATGTGGACGCTAAGGGGAGGCTGGGCTGGCAGCTGCCTGTGGGCTCCTAGCTGGACACAGCCTGGGAGAGCTCCAGGCAGCTCGGTCTCCATGGGAACCGAGGGTAGCTGCCCCCCACTGCCCCTACCCGGCCTCGCCAGGCCCCCATCCTCAGAGCAATGCAGCCCATCAGGAGGAGCGGGGCAGCATGGCCTAGTGAGGGGAGGACAAGGTCATAAGGGGCATCTGAGGGGCAGGGGACCCCCACTGGGTGTTTCAGGGTGAAGGGGGGGTGTTTGGGGGAGGGGGGGAGAGGAGATGTTGTGTGGCCCCTGAGATGGTCACAGCCTGGGTTCCCAGCCCACCTCCCACTGTCCCCATCTCTCTCTGAGGATCCCCCATGCCGGGTTGTTCTGGTTTCAGCTCCCGCCACTAAAGAAGCCAATCAAGGAGAAAATGCTGTCGAAAGAGGCAAAAATCAAATCTGCCCCAGTGGCGAAGCGGGGAGCCAGCCCAGGGGCAGCCCCAGAGGGGGAAGCTGGGCTGGAGGCTCCCAAGAAAGGAGAGGCCAGCCAAGAAGCCTCAAAGAATGGAGAACCCAGGCAGGAGGTCCCCAAGAAGGAAGAAGCCAGGCAGGAAGCCCCCAAGAAGGGAGAGGTCAGCCCAGAGTCCCCCAAGAAGGGAGAAGCCAGGCAGGAGATGCCCCAGGAGGGAGGGCCAGCCAAGAGACCCCCAAGAAGCCAGTCTTCCCCTCTGGCAGTAAGTATGTGAAGAGCAAGGGGATTTTACATCTCAGCAGCAACTCCCATGGGGACTTAGGCCTGGTCTACACTAGAAAATTCGGTCAGCTTAACTATGTCACTCAGGGATGTGAAAAATCCCCACCTCTGGGTGGCGTAGTTAAGCCAATCTAACCCCCAATGTAGACAGCACTAGGTTGATGCAAGTATTCTTCTCTCGACCTAGCTACTGCCTGTCAGGAAGGTGGACTAACTACAGCAATGGGAGAGCCCGTCTGCTGGTGTAGGTAGTGTCTACACTGAAGTGCTGCAGCGGGGCAGCGCACTACTGTACCTTTTCAAGTGTCGACAAGCCCTCAGGCTGCTGAGGGCTTGGAGGTTTGTCCAGGGCATTCTCAAGCATTAGGCACCAAATGCAATTTGTGTGCTTGGTGCTGAGGGGCCTGTTAAAGTCCCCCAGTGAAGCCTGGAGGGGCTCCAAAGCCCAGAGGGAAGCAGGGATGCAGGGACGGGGCGTTCTTTTACTGTCCACGTGATTTGTGGCATAGCAATGGAGTCTCCATGTTTCTCTAGAAATTGTCCCTCATTGAACAGAAAAAGGGGCTATAACCAGGGGAGAAATGGAACCTGCTGCCCTAGGCTCTCCTGGCTTTTACCACCCGTAAGCACACCCTGTCCGCCAGATCCTGTCCATTGTCCCCAGTGTCACAGTTTAATGAAGAGATTCCTCACAGCCCTCTGATGGTGGCTGGCTGGCCTGTGTGCAATAAACTGAGGGGGACTCACTCTTGGTTCCAGTGGGGCAGTTTGCCCTCATCCCAGAGAACAGCATTACAATTGGTACTAATTGGCTCCCTCGGTGGAGAGGCCGTGGATTGAGTGGACCATGGAGAATTAACCACTCTTTCTATATGGGGAGGCTGACCCAAACTGGCAGGCCACACCTTGGGATAAACAAAGGATGCCGTCTCTAGGATTGGTCCAAGCAATGTTGAAGGCCCTGATAAAACCCTTTACCAGCTTCCAGAGCCATTGGAATGCAATCTCCCTGCCCCAGCCTGCCTCCCTTACTTCTCCCAGATGGAGGAGGGAATTCAATTTGGAGCAGGTCATCCATCACACTGTACGGCATTGGCGAGTGAGCAGGAAACACCCTGCTGCAGTGGTAGGGTCCCCTAGCCTGGAAGAACCCTGGCTGGAGTTATGGTAGCATTGGCTAAACTGGCCCTGATGTCTACATGTGGAGATACCAGAGCTTATGGAGCATCCCACAAGTGGGATGTGTTTTTGAAGGGAGTTTTCAGCCCTGGTTGATTAGTTCTGCTTTTGGGAGCTTGATTCTGCCCTGAGAATCAGGCTCAGAGTCTCAGGAGAGGGGCTTGACTCTTGTCTTCCCCTTTCCTTTCCACTAGAAGTTCCTTTTGGGCCTCAGCACAGGCGGCTGGTGACATTGATTCTGGGGGTCTGTAGCGTGGTCTTGCTCATCGTACTGCTGGGCTTGATTGGCAAGTGTGAGTATCTCCTGGAGAGCCTGATTTCACCAGGAGCAGGTTATTTCATGTGTCCCCCATGCTGGTTCTGGCATTCTACTCCCTAGTGGCTGCCCCTGGCCCCCCCAGGAAAAAGGGGTTCCCTACTAGCTGTGGAGCAGTAATCTGGCCTTTGTATTGTTTTTATCTGGGGAACTCCTGAGAGCTGTTGTGGGAGGATGATGTGCATCTCTCCATTCCAGATCACCCAGTGCTCCCACACCCCTACCAGTGCCCTTTCCTGCACAGATTCTCAGACTGTCAGACAGCCCTCTGCAGGGTACCAGGAAATGCTGCTGCCAGTTGGGCTGCTCCCCATTCCTCATGGGTGTGGGAGATCCATATATAAAGGGTGAGGCATGATCAGCCCCCTGTAATGACTTCTCCAGTTCCATTGGCATCCATTCCCCTTTCCATCTCTCTAGCTCTTCATTGTCCTAAAAAGGGAGATGGCTAATATGGGTCTGAGAAACAGACTTTCCTTCTTTTCTGGGCTTTGCAAGCACCCAGAAGAATGTGAAATGTTCAAGGCATATCTTGTGGCATCACTGTCAAAGTGAAAGGACAAAGATTTCACTCAAATGGCCCACACCCATGCTGCATTGTTAGTTTCATAGGCAGCATTTAGCATTATCTGTCCCTGTGTATTTCAGATTTGCATGTTTCAGAAACAACAAGGAGAAAGATGGCTCCGCTCCAAAGACAGACCCAGAAGCTCAAGGATTCAGTGAAGAAACAGGCAGGAGGCAAAGGTGAGGGATGAGCTGAGGGCGGTGGTGCTCCCTTTAACAAAACAACCAAATACTGATGGGGGGCGAGTGACCTGGGGTAGGATCTATCCCAGCATGTAATCAACCAGCCTGGGATGTGTTCTGCTGGTAAATAACCTACATACATCACACAAGACACTGTAGCACACCCAAGCCCTCCAGAAAGGGAGAAATCCACCAGCTGTGTTTTGTCTTCCAAGGCAGCAGATGTGACTCGTGTCTGGACACCTGGGTGCAGCGTGGTGATGCCTGCTACCTCTTCTCCAATATGAGTGCAAAGTGGCCAGAGTGTGTAGAGCATTGTAAGAAGCAGGGCACCAAACTCGTTAAGATGGACTCTCAAGGAGAACTGGTACAACTATGGTTTTTAGTCTCTCCCCCCTACTAATATTTGACCTAATGGTTTAATACATTGATATCCATAGTCTGAGAAGTTGGTTGGCTCACACTAGAGGGGTGTGATTCTCTGCCTGCCTAGCTGAGGTTTTCTAGCGCAGTGGTATACATACCCCTGGGGGTACACAAAGGTCTTCCAGGGGTTACATTAAATCATTTAGATATTTGCCTAGGTTTACAACAGGCTATGTAAAAAGCACTAGCCAAGTCAGTGCAAACTAAAATGTCATGGAGACAGTGACTTGTTTATACTGCTAAATATACTATACGCTACAATGTAAGTGCAATATTTATATTCTAATTGATTTATATTTCTATGTTAAAAATGAGAAAGCCCAGCTGTTTGTCAGGAATAGTCTGTTGAGACACTTTAATATTTTCATGTCTGATTTTGTAAGGAAGTAATTTTTAAGTGAGGTGAAACTTGGGGTACGCAAGACAAATCAGACTCCTGAAAGGGGAACAGTCATCTGGAAAGGTCAAGAGCCATTGTTCTAGGGCACCGTCATTGTCAAGTCCATTCATGAGGAGACATACTATTCATCTGGGTCCTGGAATTCATGGGAGAGTGGCTGGCTTAGAAAGTCCCAGCGCTCCAGGTCAGGTTTTGGAGCAGGAGGGAAAGGGTTAATCAGCAGTCTCATGAAACAGCTGGAGGCCGTTAGCCTCCCAGGAAGCCTGCCTGGAGCACACAAGAGGAAGTGCAAGCTAGCAGCCAGGGGATAGGTTTGGCTGAGCAGAGCTACCCTTTAGGCTAAGGAGGATAGTTCCTCAAGCTGATCAGGGATGCAACCCCCATGCTCTGGATGTCCCTAAACCTCTGACTGCATGAGAGGGGATGGGTTGCTCAATAAACCCTCTTTGTTTAAAGACAGTTTGCTTTGACATGCATTATTTGCACCTCGGTTAAAGGCTTTACTTCCTCTTGGCTCTGATGTGGAGATAACTTCAAGGGTGGGTGGGTGTTTGCAGCTTCATTTGTAGCTTTTATTCCCACTTTGGATTTAGGTGGTGAATGTGTGACAGCCCCTGTGTTGAGGTGGCTGACAAAGTGGGGATCGAACTGCAGACCTCTAAAGCTAAAAACTGGCATTGGAGCTGGAGCTAAACTTCCTCCCTCATAGTACCATTGTCTTCTGTAGCTTCAGACCCTTATTGATTGCACCCAGTTCTCATCACACCCAACTTATGGGTTGTTCCCATCCATCCTGTTGAGTCCCCACTGCCTAGCTCTGGCAAATCTGCCGGCACCCAACACACTCCAAAACAAGGAAGCTATGTATTCCTCCCTTATTTCTGTTGTTATATGCTGAAACGCGAGCCTTGGGATTCCTTATGCCCAGAGAACTGTTAACCGCCCTGACCTAAGTGGATGTTCACAGTCAGGATCCCCCAGAGGAAGCAGGGTTTGATGGTGAATGTGTTTATCCCTGTACAGGCGTTCCTCAAATGGGAGACGCGTAAATTGTACCGTGTCGAGTTCAGGTACCTCCGGCACTACAGTTACTGGATTGGCCTGACCTACAAAGCCAGCCTCAAGAAGTGGGTCTGGCTGGATGGGTCACCCTTCACGTTGGATCTGTGAGTGTCCCCTCCTCACTCGAGTCAGAATTAACCAAGAGCTCCAACTGGGATGAACAACAACTGCCCCTCAATGCAATGTATGCAACTACAGGTTGTGGATCAGTGCCCCTCTGTGACCAAGCTCTCTCCCCTCCTGGCTTTAATCCCAGGAACAGTGACAACATTTAAAAGGGCAAAGAAACATCGGGCTAGACTGTGACTGGGGCTATGGACCCATGCAGGGGTAGAGCTCTCTGACATGGGCTGCCTGGGCCTTGGCTCCAGACACATGGGGTTAGTGGGCAGCTCCCCTGCTTCTTCCCTCCCTGGCACAGTTGGGTGGCAAATGGGCCGAACCTTGCACTGCCTGCCACTCATTGGCCAAAGCTGCTGAGCCAACATGGTGGGCTGGGCACGGGCCAGCAGAAAATGGCACTCACGTGCATACCCCCTTGGTCACAGAAGACATGGGAGGATCTGTGCCTCAGTATCCCCTCTGAGTCACAATGCCTCCTGGGGTGGTGCAGTTTACACACCCCTCCTTGCTCTAGGCTGGCTGAAAGGCCCAATCTGACTCACAAACGTTATTGGCCCAACTGTGTTTCCTGGGTGACTTTGTTTATCTGTTCCTTGGGATTCAATCTAATGGCAATTAGAGATGCACAGCCCAGCTCATCCATCCTCCTGTGGGTCAGCATAGCACCCTTCCATGCAGCGTATTCTCCATTGTGTCACCCTGTTAGGAAGTGTTCTCTAATATCCAGCCTAAATTTCTTAGTATCAGCCCAATAGCTTCCTGGGCCACGCTAAGCAATTCCACTCCATTCAAACCAAACAGCATTATTGGGAATACAAGCTGTACAAGTGCTGCCAAAGTGTCAAGGGGACAGATCTCATGCAGCTCTTAGACGCAGATACCTGTTATAGGTTACCACCAACTTTCCTTGAAGATAGCTGTAGGAAACAGTTATGCTCCTTTATAGCAGTCTTCACCTAAACCATGGCATATGGCAGTCCACCCAGGAATGAGAAACTGCAGGCTGAAACTAGACCAATTCAAACGGGAGAGACTGTGTACATTTTTCCCAGTGAAAGCAATGGACCACTGGAACGACTGATTTGACTTACAGCAGCAGAGGAGCTGGCTCAATACCTAAAGCTGCGGTTGGTTTTCTTTCTTTAGTGTGAAGCTGACAAACATGTTAGAGCTGCTCACTTCCAGCTCGCACAGGGGCATGCCCACCTGCACACAGCTGAAGTGTCCAAAGATGTTATAAGGGGTGTGCCCCTTGGGGATGGCAGGGTGGGGCGCTGCATGGGTACAGAGAGGAGTAGGGTAGCAGTGAGATAGGTAAGTGGGGAAGCTGGGATTGTAAAATCCTTTGTGACTAGACCCTGCTGAAATTTGGCTTTTCTTTCCCAGGTCTTCTGTGGGAGCCCAAGCTGCTTACGATGCAAATGACGCCTGTGTGTTTCTTATACAAGGAATGTCCCATGCTAAGGGCTGTGCCACAAAACACTATTGTCTCTGCAAGAAGACCAAGTGAGCAGGTCGCTTCTGATGAAATTGGTAATGATTTCTCATGTCCTGGAGAACTAAACTGGATTCCCTGCTCTGATGGCCCTTTTATTCCAGAGAAATGCCATTAAATTATTTGTAAATACAATAAATAAAAGTTTCTTAACATTAAAGTAGGTGCAGTATGTGTGTTCTTGCATATTTCCCTCTGTTCCTTTCCTTCAACTCTTTTCCATCACTTACTCCCATCTTCATACCACTGTCATGTATCAATGTTGATAAATGCAAAGTGATGCACATTGGAAAATATAATCCCAACTATACATATAACATGATGGGGACTAATTTAGCTGTTACCACTCAAAAAAGAGATCTTGGGGTCATTGTGAATAGTTCTCAGAAACCATCCACTCAATGTGCAGCAGCAGTCAAAAAAGCATGCTGGGAACTATTACATTTATGGAGCTATTTATTTCATAGAACTGGAAGGGACCCTGAAAGGGCATGGAGCCCAGCCCACTGCTTTGACTGGCAGGACCAAATACTGGTTGTACCCCAGACCCCTAAGTGGCCCCCTCAAGGATTGAACTCACAACCCTGGGTTTCACAGGCCAAAGCTCAAACCACTGAGCTATCCCTCCCCCTGGTAAGAAAGGAATTGATAATAAGGGAAAATATCATATTGCCTCTATATAACTCCATGTTTTTTTTGTTTTTGTTTCGGCGGGTGGCACTCGGGTGGGCGGGGGCTGAGGGGGGGCCAGGGACATGGGTGGTGCGGTGCTCAGGGGAGGGGGGGCGGGTTCGGCAGCGCAGTGCTCGTGGGGGGTGGGGTGTTACTGCCGGGAGACGCTCTTTTTTTCGCCTGGGGCAGCAGAAGTGTTAGAGCCGGCCCTGCGGACCACCGGGAGTGGGCCGGAACAAATGGGGAGAAACTGGCTGTGAGTAAACGGGCTGGGATTGAGAAGCGGGTTTCTAACCACCAGAGGAGGGAGGTGCTGGAACAGCCTTCCAAGCGGAGCAGGAGCCGGTAGGGGGTGCTGGGATTGCGAAGAAAGTTCTGCCGCCTCTGGCAGGATGGGTGGCCGTATTGCCATCATCCCAGGAACCCCAGTCTACCCCCTGGTGGCTCCAGGAGCAGTAATTGAAGCGGGGAATCTACATAAGGTTGGCAGTTCAGGGCAGCAGAAGTAGGTGGGCGAGGAGCCTTCCAGCCACAGTTCTGAGGCCAGAAAATGGTCCATGGCTCAGCGTCAGCCAGCTGCGGCTGCACGGCTTGTCCAAAAAGAAGGACCTTGGCCCATGCTCTGATGCTCAGTCAATTCAAGCTGTGACGGGTGTCCAGAAGGGGCTAGAAGCATGGTGGGGGATGCTGCACGGAGGATGCCTTTCTGTTCCATAAAGGGGAACAAGCTGAATCCAGAATGAGTGATGGCGCTCTAGACACCATCATCGACTGCAGGGGCTGCTTGGTCCTGGCCTTTCTCAGCTATGCACCCTGCTATTGCATAGACTTGTTAGATCGGGACACACTCAGAATATTTTGAGGGAGGCGTTATCATATGAATAAAGGCTGTGAGATGGATCTGACTCTGCCAATTCCCTTTTCATTACAATGGAAGCGTTAGGAAGAGCTGGATATATGGAGTCTCCTTTGATTAAGTAGGCAGGGCTGGTTTTTCAAGACTGGCAAGAAAGCATATAAAATAATGGTACAGCTTTTAAATGGTGGTTAGAGAATCACCTCTTCTTGCCTGCAGCCCATTGGCCCAGTCTCCTCAAGTCTTCCCAGAATTTGGTCCTGCCCCTGCCATCCTTGCCATTGCTCTGATTGGCGATTATCAGCAAATCTGATCCCAACTGAGTTACCCCTTCTTCTCAATTGCCTATAAAATACCACATCTAAAGTCCAGTGAAGTTAATGAGAGGCTTGTGACTGACTTCAGTTGGATTTGGCTCTGGCCCTAACATACTGCAGTTGGCTTTGATCCAATTTCATTAAAGGTCTGTTGCAATGTGATACTTCTCCCACTTGGAGGTCTTACTCTTTATACAGTCCTTGTTTATCACCCACTTCCTATTCCCTGCAACAATATCTTCAATGATTGCGGGTGACTTTTCCCCCTCCCATTTCCTGAAAGGTTTGTTGCCATTTGTAGCACTTTGTCAAGTGCCTGATTGAAACCCAGATATTGAGAGTCAAAGTTGTGACACCGTGAGCTCATGTTAGTTTAGAAAAATTTCCTTATTGTTATATTGATACAGAGTTCAATGTGGTGAGAAATTGAGGGTTTTGTCCTGACTCCCTCAAACACAGAAACAATTCATTTTGTGGCTTTCCAGAGTGTATAATCTCATGATCATCATTTGAATGGCCACTCCCTCTGGAGAGACATGGACAACTAGCGTGTGAAAATCCTTGATCCTCTTAAGCAAAATACAGCACAAACACTTCCAGTGGGCTGAGCCCAAGAATAGAATCCAGGAACTCCTGGGCACTAATCCTTTCTCTGACTCTGACTCTCTTTGTGGTCTTGTAATAGTAATTGAGTCTCTGCCTTAGTTTCCTCGTTTGTTATTAAGACGCTTCCTCCTCACAGAAGAGTGTAGGTTCGGTAATGTTTGTTCATCAGTTTGAAAATTAAAAGTCTCATATATATGCTAAGTACCAAGAGATTAAGTTTCATTTGCATTAAGTTTTGCAGGCGTATAGAATTGAGATGATGTAACAGGGTTGTGAAAAAACCCAGAACATCATTCTGGGATGTATTAGCAGAAGTGTTGTAAACAAGGCAAGAGAAGTAATTCTTTCACTCTACTCCGTGCTGATAAGGCATCAGCTGAAGTATTGTGTCCGGTTCTGGGCACCGCATTGCTGGAAAGATATGGCCAAATTGAAGAAAGTCCAGAGGAGAGCCACAAAAGTAATTAAAGGTGTAGAAAGCATGACCCCTACAAGGAAAAACCGGAAAAAAATGTATTTGTTTAGTCTAGAGAAGAGAAGACTGAGGGGGACTTGTTACAGTCTTCAAATATGTGAAAAGTTGTTAAAAAGAGGAGGGTGATAAGTTGGTCTGTAACTACTGAGAATAGGGCAAGAAGCAATGGGCTTAAATTGCAGCAAGGGAGGTTTAGGTTGGACATTAGGAAAAACTTCCTACCAGTCAGGGTAGTTAAGCACTGGAATAAATTGCCTAGGGAGGTTGTGGAACCTCCATCATTGGAGATTTTTAAGAACAGGTTAGACGAGCAGAAGTCAGGAATGGTCTAGAAAATACTCAGTCCTGCCTCAGTGCAGGGGGACTAGACTAGAGACCTCTTGAGGTCCCTTCAAACCTTACATTTCTGTGATTCTATGATGCTGTATGTGTCAGGATCTGGTACTGCTGCTTTAAAACTAGCAGCAAGCCAGGCAAGAGGAGACTTGGGAAGGTCCTAAACAGGAGTTGTGCAGTGAAGGAGAGAGAGGGAGAGAAGCAGCTGGAGGCAGTGTAAATGTTTCTGGAGCAATTTCTCTGACTACAATGTGTGTGTGTGTGTGTGGATTTTAAACTTGCCCTAGCTGAGAGCAGAATTTGGTCCTGTTTTCAAATAGAGTTCCTTGTTCGGTGTTAGAAGAAAGCCGCTCTTCCTCTGATTCTTTTCCATCATCATGTGACATCCTTTTTATCCCTAATAATCATTTTTAAATGGTTTGTCTCCTGATACTTTTCACCCTGTGTCTTTTTACTAAGTATCTGTTGTAAACTCCGATGGAGGCTAACGGAAGGCTGAGTGACTGAGCAGGTAAAGTCTCTGTGCATTATACTGCGAGGGTTCAGAGATGAGGATGGTTCTTACAAAGACTTTTCTATCTGTTAGTCTCTGTGTCAAATCACGACACAGCTATGAATAAATGTAGGCTGGAAATGAGATGGTTTCTTACCAGCACAGGAGGCAGGCTCTGGAACAGGAATGGATTTGCTACAGGTGTTGTCTTTGATGTAAGATCTAAGGTACCAGCTGATGTGGGGAGAATGACTGGTCTCTCGGGACTGGGAGCAACCCAAATGTGGTGTGCTTTCTGGTGTAAGTAAGTGACCATTTATCACTAAGTCCAGCTTCTGGCAGTGGCAAGATAGACTGGAGAGTTTAAGGAAATGTTTCTCAAACGTGGACACTATGCCTGCATGTGGCCACCCAGGGATTTTTTTGTGGGCACGAGAGCCTCCGAAGCATGGGCGAAGATTGGAGTGGGGGCAAAGCAGTGGCCTGTCCCTTCAGCACCCACCTGTTGCTGCTGAGTAGCTGTTACCAAGGGCAGTGAGAAGCACCACCATAGTGTTCATGCTGGTGTTGCCACATGGGTCAGCGCTCTGCACAGCACAGCCTCCTTGCAGGCTCTGGGTAATGCCTCCAGAGACACGCAGGGCTGGTGTGTGTGATGCTGCAGAAGGCTCTTGTCAGTGGAGGAGGCTGAGGCATTCAGTCACCGGGGTGCTCCCCTGGGCATAGGCTCCACTCTCACCCAGCTGGGCCACAGGGACCCTGGGACTCCACAGGTGGCCAGTGAGTTCCCAAACTACCCTTCCCAGAGCAGGCTCTTGCTGAAGGGCTGCAGGAAGCAGGAACAGAGAAACGGGTCTCAAAATTGTGGGAGAACCCTTGAATCCTAATCCACAATCCTCTAATTCCAATAAAAAAATTCTGCTATTAACATAATACAACCCTGTGCGCGCACACACAACTTTAATAAGCCTGCAGTGCTTTGAAGTCCTTTGATTTCAGGAAGCCTCTGATCATTGAGTATAATATCACTATTAGATCTGGTTTATGTGGAGGTGAACAAGCACATTGAGGTGAAGGTTACACAGGGAGCAAGTGGTAGAGTCAGATATAAAACCCGTCATAGTGATTACTCACCCCCGTGCTCACCACTGCTCCTGATCTGCATTGGACAGTTCCAATTCACTGCTTCTGAATATCCGACTGCAGCATCAGTAAAATCTGTAGAATGATCGCAGGAATGTAGCTGGCCCATAATGTTTTCAGAGGAAAGAGAGCTGCAGGGGGTAATGTGCTCCTCACCCCATGTAAAGTTAGGAACAAACCAGTGGGAAGGGTTTTTTTGTTTGTTTGTTTTTAATTTTTTTCCATTATTGAGTTGCAGGCTGTAACCGGTGTAGTAAGTGAAGGCTCTGATAAAGGCCCAGTATGAGGCCTGAGGTCTGAGCTAAAGTAATGGTCAAGACCTTGCTAACATAAAGCAAAGTTAAGCTGTGAGCCAGAGGCAGGCTCTGCTCACAGAAGCTGGCAAGGAAAGGGCTAATGCAAGAAGATACGTACCTAAAAGGTACTGAACACTAGAGATCAGAACATTCACATACTTGCACATTCCACACAGATAACAAGGAACAGACTGACCCATCCCAATGACAGGGGTAAAAGGGTAATATGATGGATAGAGTTGTTTTGATCGAACCAACATGTACAAGGTGAGAGGCGGCACTTTACTACGTAGCGGGGTTGTACCTTACTGCATAGAGGGGCTGCACCTCAATACGTCAGGAGTGATGTGTAACTTGTTTGTACCTGTGTATAAAAATGTATCCTTGGGGCGGTGTCTTTGTCCAGCCGAGGGGGCAGTGGAAAGTCCCGCCACTGACTGAGCTGAGTCCATTGCCAAGAGGCACTTTCTCGTAGTATGCCCTGAATTAGGCTGAGAAACCTACAAGGAACTGCCATTGTGTCCAAGCGCAATAAACCTAGCAGACGTGACTTTGCACCTTACTAGAGTCTGTGGTCATTGGGGGTTCTCGTCGGGTCTGCTGTATCAGCTATCTGCAGAGCTGGGGCAGCACACAGGGTGAGCTCAAGCACGCAGCCGAGTGCTACCAACAGAGAGAGAGCAGAGCACCACACCGGTAGCATCTGACAACACCTCTGACAACACTGGTGACCCCGACCGCTGATCTGGTGAGTAAGCGAACCTGCCGTGGCAAGAATCGCAATCTAACATGGCAGCAAACCTCGAGTTAGGGAACCCCCTGATCCCCTCCCTTTTGATCCCCACGGAGTTTGATAACTCCTGGACCCGCTGGATTGCCAGTAAGGGGGGTCCATATGAACTGAAGAATGGGGAAACATGGACTGGCATATGTAGAGCGATGGTAGAAACCGAGGCTCTGAAAAATAGTAATAAAAGTAAAAAAGCAAAAGTAACAGTAACAAAGAAACAGTTAAAAGAATCAAAAGAAGCTACACAGCCCTGGAATGCTCCCACCGCCCTAGCAGGGTGGCAAGCAGCCCAGAGACAACCAGTACAAAAACAGAGTAAAACACTGGAAACAACTGTAATGAACCTACAAAAAATACATGTGCTGTCCCCTGTTATAAATATTGGTGGTAAACAGCAGGCTTCAGGTAGCTACCCTGTGCCTGAAGAATGGGGACAGAAGTGGAAAGAGGTGGTCCTAGTAAAATTAAAACATGAAACTGGGTCCACTGCATTGCAACCATCACCTTATGATAAAAGCCGGGTTCCAGTTAAACTTAAACCGGAACCTAGACTGGTGCCTATCAGAACGGGACAAGTAAGTGCACAGAAGGAAAGAGTAGCAAACAATACTCTCACTGAATTGGTAAATCAAATGAAGGAAAAAATGGAACAGTTACAGAGCACATTAGGAGACAGGAGCTGCGACTCGATCGCAGGGGATTGAATAAAAAAGAATTTGAAAGTAAAGAACTGAAATTATGCAGGTTAACACCTAGAATTGATGCATTAACACATGGAGTTGCCCAAAAACAGTTAACTGCAGCAAAAAAGGGCACTCCCACTATCCATTTGGCATGCACACAAAAGCAACAGACACTGGGGGAACAAATTCAGGTTTTACAAGAGCAGGTAACTACCCCCAATCTCCTCTCATAACTAGAATAAAAACTAGGGGCGCAGTTCCCAACTGTGCAGGTTCCCAATTGCTTTGAGCCATGGAATCACACTCCGTGCTCATATCTGAAAATATAACCTTCTTTCTCATATATTTTTACATACCAGTTAAGTTTTGTCCTTTATATGTTTTCTCAGTTTCCTAAACTTGCTGCTGCTGCCTGGACTTTCAAATGCCTTCATAGAGTTAATCTCTCTTGGCTCAGGTCTCGCTACCTATCTAGGTTGCTCTTCACCCACCCCCCTTTCCTCCCCCGCCTCTCTTCACTTCTACTTTTCTCTTTGTTTTAAAAGTTAAAAGTTATAGTTTTTACAGAAACCTCCAAAAGATAAAGCAATTGAAAACAGAACAAAACAAAAAACAAAAAGAAAATAAGGTAAAAACTTTAAATCCAGTAAATTAATTATTTTAACCCTTCAGGAATGCAACAGCTGGAATTATTCCTAACTTTCTTGAAGATATGGTTGCCAAGCAACAGAAACGCACTCTCTGCTTCTAATCCTAACCACTAACTAATATTTGAAACATGGGCTTTTCTTATTCCATACAGCAGAGTTTTAAAATAATGTTAAATATAAAGTAATGCAAAATTCCTTGTTACCAAATTAATACAATACATTTGGCAAATATTAATTTTTTTTTATCAAATTCATGCTACAAGTTTTAAATAAGGTAACAACTTGTTTATTCAAATGTTTAACCCTTTTTACTTTTTATTTTTGGTGGTGTTATTTTGTATTGTTATGAATAGAATTCTGGCGCCATTTGTTTTTAATTGTAAAGTTTGTCCTGTATGTCGTGTGTGTGTGTCTTGTGTCTATGTTGTGTGTGTCACGTCACAATTTTTTTAAAATTATTTTTATTTTTATATTTATTTTTTGTTGCAACAAACATCAACTTTATACCCTTTTAAAAAAAATATATGAGATGTGGTACCACACTATTTTAAAATCACGGTTGGGGTATAATCATAGTATTATTAACACCAATTTTTTGTGCAAAGTTCAAAAAGGTTTCAGTTACAAATATATGTATATATATTTCTGTCTCAACAAATAATGCAATTGCAAACAAAAAGAATTCTCTTTTATCAATCACAGTTTTGTTTTTAAGTTTTTTTTTAATTGTTATTCAAAGAAAAAATGTAAGGGGAAACCTCAACATTATGGTAAAGATAATATTAATAAAATGTCAATTTCTTGTTTGGGCTTTTTATAAATTTGTTTGCACTGTTAAATATAGTTATAAGACTGTCATAACCAAAATGTTTTAAAATAACAATTTATGCATGAAGCTAACCAAACAATTTCAACAGGTTTCCACATTTTTAACAGGTTTCCACCTTTGGCTCCCAAACATAGCAAAGCATTTTGAAAGTATACCCTCAAATATCCTCAAAGTATTTGCATGTATCTGTATTTAAAATTTATTTTGGTTTAATGTTATAGTTGGTTTAATTTTATATGCTTTTGTTTTGTTTTGTTATGTTCATGGGGAGCAATGATTGTTAAAGTTTGTTCTTCTAAACAGTTAACAAGAGTAAAATTGGTATCACAAGCAAATTAACTCTAACTCTAAAAAACTTGTTGAAGTTATGTTACTAAAACAAAGTGTTCAGCAAGGGAAAGCAATACCCCTTCTCATGAAAGATTGTGAGCATTTATTTTAGCTGTTAAGCATTACAATTAGTGTTAAATATTAGTAATGCACCCCAAATGGATTGTATTATTGCTGTACAACATCTACAATGTGTATGACCCTGATAAATTGTTTAACCAACCCACAGGTAAAAATCAACAAACGAATGGCAGCAAACACCATGAAGGCAAGGAAAAAACAAATTGGTAAAGAAATTAAGTTACATAGTAACTACAAATTGGGTAAACAAATTGCCTGTTAGTACCAGTCATAATTTGGGTCAGTGACACTGCATCCTAACTGAAGCACATGTTATTCAAAACAATCTTGTTTATTACCTGGGTACCAATATTAAATCCCGACACAGCAATATTTGATAAATTGGTTACTGTCCATTCAGTAGGTTATTTGGAAGACAGCATCCATAACAAACAACTGGATCTACATCAACTACTGGTGTATCACAGAGCAGTTCAACCAGTGGAACAGAGAAGCTGCCCACTTCTGTTTCCTGCCCAGTAAAGTTGTCCAGATGGTGACAACCAGCCTTAAGGATAACCTATAATATGAATGGACAGTACTGTGTAGTAACTAATTACAATATATTTATATATAAAGGCCTCAGTGGTAGTGTCACTACTCCAAATTTCTGTTTTACTTCTCACATACATAGCACTGTGGGACACACTATCACAATCCCGATCCCAGTATGTTAAAACACTTAGCCTACCACTAATGATGAGACAGGTGATCACTGGAATTGCCGTAATGGAAGTGTGTTTCTATCTGTGTCACCAAAGTAAAAGGGCCAGAGTACACCAGCAGCCTGGAAAAACATGGTTACTCTTGGATATAAGTTGGTGTCATATGTACACATACATACTATACGTATATGCCCATACACACTACAAATATATGCCATATCCATATAATTCAAATATATGAATTATTTGAAAGTGCCTCTAAGGATCAATCATAATATTACATTCCTCAGTCATGGTCCCGGGCCTAACATTCCCAGGCCCACCATAAGGGACTAAAAAATAATTGGATAATAAAATCTGTCTCTCAGTCATACGAAGGAATGTGCACACTAAACAGACAGATGGGGCATGAGTGTATAGATGGTAAAATAAGGTAACCACACAACAGTGTTTAGCCCACTGGGTTATCTTTAGTCCGTGCATTATGCTTTTCCGGGACAATGGGTAAACATCCTCCCTATAAAAAGACAAAAAGTGGGGGAATGTAGTAAGTGAAGGCTCTGATAAAGGCCCAGTATGAGGCCTGAGGCCTGAGCTAAAGTAATGGTCAAGACCTTGCTAACATAAAGGAAAGTTAAGCTGTGAGCCAGAGGCAGGCTCTGCTCACAGAAGCTGGCAAGGAAAGGGCTAATGCAAGAAGATACGTACCTAAAAGGTACCGAACACTAGAGATCAGAACATTCACATACTTGCACATTCCACACAGATAACAAGGAACAGACTGACCCATCCCAATGACAGGGGCAAAAGGGTAATATGATGGATAGAGTTGTTTTGATCGAACCAACAAGTACAAGGTGAGAGGCGGCACTTTACTACGTAGCGGGGTTGTACCTTACTGCATAGAGGGGCTGCACCTCAATACGTCAGGAGTGATGTGTAACTTGTTTGTACCTGTGTATAAAAATGTATCCCTGGGGTGATGTCTTTGTCCAGCCGAGGGGGCAGTGGAAAGTCCCGCCACTGACTGAGCTGAGTCCATTGCCAAGAGGCACTTTCTCGTAGTATGCCCTGAATTAGGCTAAGAAACCTACAGGGAACTGCCATTGTGTCCAAGCGCAATAAACCTAGCAGACGTGACTTTGCACCTTACTAGAGTCTGTGGTCATTGGGGGTTCTCGTCGGGTCTGCTGTATCAGCTATCTGCAGAGCTGGGGCAGCACACAGGGTGAGCTCACGCACGCAGCCGAGTGCTACCAACAGAGAGAGAGCAGAGCACCACACCGGTAGCATCTGACAACACCTCTAACAACAACCGGGTCCTTTCCTCGGCCCCACTAGCTGAAGCTCTTTGCTGTTCCAATAAAGCACTACGAGCCTCTTCTTAATGCAGCACCTGTGGCTTTTATTCACACAAAGTCCCCACCACCAGTGATACTATTTACAGAGCTTTACAGGTCTTACTGTCTCCTCTTTTACAGGGAGTCTACCCCAGCCTGGAGACTGCCCTTTCTCTGGCCATTCCCCCCTTCTTCTGGCTGCCAGCCAGCCTTTATGGCCCTTCAACCTGCAGGCCCACAGGTGCAGCCAGTTCCAGAGGGCAGGCACCAGACTTCTCCCCAGCCCCAATCTATTTCCCCTGATTGGGGCTGTCTGAACAGGGGCTAATTAGGTGCCCTTGCAGCAGCACCCTGCTAGACAGGCCTTGATTTATTCATGGCTTAGAAGTTAAGGCCTGGATTTTCAGAGCAAGACATGCAATTGGGACACTAGGTCCTGTTCAATTTAGTTGGAACTTGGGGTATCAAATCCAGGGCCGCACAACCCATTAGGCGACATAGGCGGTCACCTAGGGCACTAACATTTGAGGGGCGGTGACCGCGGTGGCTGGATGTTCGGCCACCGCGGTCGTCGTCGGTATTTTGGGGGCGGGACCTTCTGCCGCCTATGGTGCCCAAAAGGCTGCTGGCATTCCTGTTCAAATCCCTTAGGGAGCTCTGAAAAATCTCACTCTCAATTTTTAATTTAGGGTTTAGGAAGAGACTCCTCAAGTTTCCTACATAAATGACTAACTCATTGTTCTTCGGCTTTCTTCTGAAGCAGCTGGTGAGTGACACTCATTGAGACAGGATACTGCATTAGATGGGCCACTCGTCTCTTCCAGCTTGGCTATTGCTAGGTTTTCATGTGCAAAAGTAATTCTAGGTGTCTCAGGAGAGTCACAGTCTGGGCACTCTGGAACTGCTGTGAGTGAAACTTGGCAGGATTCCCCTCTCTGGGTACCCTTCCACCATGGCAAGAAGTTTCTTTGGCTTTGGAGCTTCCTGGGTCTGAGCTCGGAGCATTCAGCACCCTGTTCACCCTGTGAGCTCCCCACAGTGAGTCCACTTTTGGGTGGGACACCCAGGGAAGCCTTACTTGCCCCCAATGGTCGTGTACCCCAATTTCGCAGAAAGCTGTGACTCCCAGCCAGTGTTGTAAAACAGAAGGGTTTATTAGTTGACAAGAACAGAGCGTAGAACAGAGCTTGCTAGCACAGAAATCAGGAACTTTCAGGAAAGTCCATCTTGGGAAAGGGTACCTAGGGCCCTGGCACCCTTTGCACCGAGTCCCAAAAGAGGAGACTGAACAGTTTCCACCAGACTAGCCTCTGACTTACTGTAACCCCTCCTCTGTCCCTTGTGCCTTTCCCAGGCAAAATGTCACTTGATGTCTTTATTCCAAACACCTTGCTAGGGGTGGCGGATCGGTTGCTAGGTAACAGGGTATTGGGTATTCTCTGTGCCGATGGTATTTACACCTGCCCTTGTCTCTGCAGGGTTACACACCCTTATCCCACCACCTAGCTACATAAGTAATAGTGGAAACTGAGGCACATGCACAGTATTCAGATAAAACTTTAAGAACATTCCCACTTCATCACAAGGTGCAGATTCTCTTCTGGCCTAATTTAGTGGCACTGCAGTGAAGCCAGTGGATCAGAGCAGATTTACACCAGGGGAGGAGGAGGTGGGGGTTTGTGTTTTATTTTGATTAAAAAGAAACACTTGTATTTATTCATCAGCAAGTGTGGGTGGCTCATTGGGGTTTACAAACCAAAGCATCATCTTGTGATACTGGACTGAACCCATGTGTCTGTTAGATGTCAGTACTGTTGGCCCCTTACTGAAACTTACTGGGGATTTTTGGTTAGCCATCTCCCAGTATCAGAAGAAAGAGGAAGGGCAGGTTCCTGAGACTGACAGTCCCCAGGGGCAATGGGGAGAGCCTAATGCTGCTGGTCAGCCTGATCGACAGGGCAGGCAGGCCAATGAGGGAGTCAGGAGCCCGGGGTCCCGTCCTCCGTGTGAGCTGGAGCTGCCTCAGCCAGCGCGGGCCGAGCTAAGGGGAGAGCAGCAGCCAGAGCTGAGCTGAGCGGAGCCGCAGCCAGGCTGGGGCAGAGTGGGGCTGGGGCTGGGGCTGGGGCTGGGGCTGGGGCCGTCCGGAGCCGGGTGCGGTGAGCAGCTGGGTGAGTGGGGGGGACACTGGGCAGAGGGTCCAGCACAGGGAGACGCCACCAGCCAAGATGGGGATCATGACATTGACGGGGGCCTGATGCTGGGAAGAAGGGTCCTGCCACCTGGAGCCCGAGGGCGTGTGGGAAGCGCCAGAGCAAGTGTCCGACCCGCAGCGTCCCTGCAGCACGGCCAGGGACTGGGCAGGAGGAACAGACTGTGAACTGCCCTGACACTGCAGAGACGGCTGTGTGTGGTGTCCCTCAGCCCACAGGGTGGGGTGACTTGTTCCTTTATCCTTTCCCATTTTCCTTATTTATTTATTAGTTGCTGTTTAATAAATTGTTTTTGCTTTGAAATCTATGCAGTGATCAGTGGGTCAGCGAAGGATCTGGTGTGAAGAGAGCAGCAGGAGTGGGGACTCCCTACCCCTGTCCTAAGTGTTCATGACAAGACTGCGGGTCAAGCTGTCATAAACAGATAGCTAAGGGTTAATGTCTCTTTCACCTGAAGCACCTGACCAGAGGGAATGCAAAATCAGGCTAGCAAATCCAACACACACAGATCTCCCCCTGATTTCTTCTTCCCACCAATTCCCTGGTGAGTACAGACTCAAATAAAGTGGTTTTTCAGGTTTACTTAACATTGAAGATTAGCTAAAGGCACTGTTGCTAGGCAGACTCTAGGAGGCAACAGAGCCTGCAGTGCAGAAGATAAACACCGGAGGGCACCTCAACCCAAGAAAACAGGAACCATGACTTCTAAGGCAAAAATTGAGGCCGAAGAACAAATCAAAGAAGCTGAACACAGGCGACAACTGGAAATAAAACAAAAAGAGATGGAGATGAAAGAAAGAGAAGAACAAATCAAACAGGCAGCACACAAAAGAAAACTAGAAGAAGAAGAGGTGGCCCACCGCCGAGACATGGAAAAACAACAAAAAGAAATGGAAAAACAACAAAAAGAAAATGAAGAGAAGGAAAAACAGAGAAAACATGAACTGGACTTGGCAAAAGCTGGGCTGCATGTGCCAGCCAACCCTAACAACCCGGCGCCAATTATTGCTCCACAGCACAGGAAATTTCCCACCTACAAGGCAGGTGATGACACCGAGGCCTTCTTGGAAAATTTTGAAAGAGCCTGTCTTGGGTACAGCATCCCCGAAGACCAGTACGTGGTAGAATTGACGTCACAGCTCAGTGGACCTTTAGCAGAGGTGGCAGCTGAAATGCCTAAGCAGCAAATGAATGACTATAAACTTTTTCAAACCAAGGCCAGATACAGAATGGGGATAACCCCAGATCATGCCCGTCGGCGCTTCAGAACCCAAAAGTGGAAACCAGATGTGTCATTTCCCAAACATGCCTCCTACGTTGCAAAAAATTATAAGGCCTGGATATCAGGACACAATGTTAAAACCTTGGAAGAACTGCACCTCCTCATACAAATGGAGCAGTTCTTGGATGGTGTTCCTGAAGACATCACACGGTACATACAAGATGGAAAACCCAAAGATCTCGCTGAGGCGGGGGAGATTGGAGCCAGATGGATGGAAGTGGCAGAATGCAAGAAAGCTACTGTCAAGGGAAACGAATACCCCAGAGCACACCGACCATAAACCCTACAACCGAGGACAGCCAAAGACCCCACATACCACCCAAGTAAAGCCACAGACACTCTACTCTTCTACCTCACCAGTCTCCAGTAACTCACCTCGGCCCAGTGACCCATCAGATGGAAGATGCTTTAAGTGTAATGAACTGGGACATATCAAGGCCAACTGTCCAAAGAACACCATGCGAGTGCAATTCATTACACCACCATCACCCCAAAGATCCCCAGGCCCAGATGCCTCTCAAATACCCTTGGAGCGAAGGGAAAATTTGAGAGTGGGCGGAAAGAAGGTTACTGCGTGGAGAGACACGGGGGCACAAGTGTCAGCTATCCACCAATCCTTCGTCGACCCCAAATTCATCAACCCAAAGGCCAAAGTTACAATTTACCCCTTCATGTCACAAGCTGTAGACTTGCCTACAGCTGAACTGCCTGTCCAGTACAAAGGCTGGTCAGGAATGTGGACTTTTGCAGTCTATGACAATTATCCTATCCCCATGCTACTGGGGGAAGACTTGGCCAACCAGGTGAGGCGGGCCAAAAGAGTGGGAATGGTTACACGTAGCCAAACCAGGCAAGCTTCCAGACCCATTCCTGTTCCTGAGCCGTCCACAGAGGCCCCGTCTGTGTTACCAGAGACCCAGACAGAGGTAGTGGATCCAGATTCCATGCCAACCACTGAAACAGCCACAGCACCTCCAGTCCCAGGCCCGGAACTGGAACAGCAACCAGCACCAGCAAGTGCAAACCCATCTTCAAACTCAACGCCAGAGGGCGCCAGCGAGCCAAAACTGGCAGAAGCAGCAGACAGCCATACCCAAAAGGCTCAGCCAGAGCCTGAAATACCCTCAGGTGCACCAGCGGAGAGCGGTTCACCAGCAATGGAAACAACCCCATCACCTACATCGCTTCCAGAGGGACCAAGCCCAAGTCCACAGTCTGAGGAAAAACTGATGACCCCAGCCTCAAGGGAACAGTTCCAGACTGGGCAGGAAGCAGATGACAGCCTTCAGAAAGCTTGGGCGGCGGCACGGAGCACCCCACTGCCTCCCAGCTCTTCTAATCGATCCCGGTTTGTTATAGACCAAGGACTTTTATACAAGGAAATTCTTTCTGGTGGACACCGGGAAGAATGGCAGCCGCAAAAACAGTTGGTGGTTCCAACTAAATACCGGGAGAAGCTCTTAAGCTTAGCCCATGATCATCCCAGTGGCCATGCTGGGGTGAACAGAACCAAAGACCGGTTGGGGAAGTCCTTCCACTGGGAGGGGATGGGCAAGGACGTTGCCAAGTATGTCCGGTCTTGTGAGGTATGCCAAAGAGTGGGAAAGCCTCAAGACCAGGTCAAGGCCCCTCTCCAGCCACTCCCCATAATTGAGGTCCCATTTCAGCAAGTAGCTGTGGATATTCTGGGCCCTTTCCCAAAAAAGACGCCCAGAGGAAAGCAGTACGTACTGACTTTAGTGGACTTTGCTACCCGATGGCCAGAAGCAGTAGCTCTAGGCAACACCAGGGCTAACACTGTGTGCCTGGCCCTAACAGACATCTTTGCCAGGATAGGTTGGCCCTCCGACATCCTTACAGATTCAGGGTCTAATTTCCTGGCAGGGACCATGGAAAAACTGTGGGAAACTCATGGGGTGAATCACTTGGTTGCCACCCCGTACCACCATCAAACCAATGGCCTGGTGGAAAGGTTCAATGGAACTTTGGGGGCCATGATACGAAAATTCATCAACGAATTCTCCAATAATTGGGACCTAGTGTTGCAGCAGTTGCTGTTTGCCTACAGGGCTGTACCACATCCCAGTTTAGGGTTTTCACCGTTTGAACTTGTGTATGGTCACGAGATTAAGGGGCCATTACGGTTGGTGAAACAGCAATGGGAGGGGTTTACGCCTTCTCCAGGAACTAACATTCTGGACTTTGTAAGCAACCTACAAAGCACCCTCCAACACTCTTTAGCCCTTGCTAGAGAGAACCTAAAGGATGCTCAGGAAGAGCAAAGGGCCTGGTATGACAGACATGCCAGAGAACGTTCCTTCAAGGTAGGAGACCAGGTTATGGTCTTGAAGGCGCAACAGGCCCATATGATGGAAACATCATGGGAAGGGCCATTCACGGTCCAAGAGCTCCTGGGAGCTGTAAACTACCTCATAGCATTTCCCAATTCCTCACTAAAGCCTAAAGTGTACCATGTTAATTCTCTCAAGCCTTTCTATTCCAGAGACTTACAGGTTTGTCAGTTTACAGTCCAGGGAGATGATGCTGAGTGGCCTGACGGTGTCTACTACGACGGGAAAAAAGACGGTGGCGTGGAAGAGGTGAACCTCTCAACCACCCTGGAATGTCTGCAGCGGCAACAAATCAAGGAGCTGTGCACTAGCTTCGCCCCATTGTTCTCAGCCACCCCAGGATGGACTGAACGGGCATACCACTCCATTGATACAGGTAATGCTCACCCAATCAGAACCCCACCCTACCGAGTGTCTCCTCATGCCCAAGCTGCTATAGAATGGGAGATCCAGAACATGCTACAGATGGGTATAATCCGCTCGTCTACCAGTGCATGGGCATCTCCAGTGGTTCTGGTACCCAAACCAGATGGGGAAATACGCTTTTGGGTGGACTACCATAAGCTAAATGCTGTAACTCGTCCGGACAACTATCCAATGCCCCGCACCGATGAGCTATTGGAAAAGTTGGGACGTGCCCAGTTCATCTCTACAATAGACTTAACCAAGGGGTACTGGCAAGTACCGCTAGATGAACCTGCCAAGGACAGGTCAGCATTCGTCACCCATGCGGGGGTGTATGAATTCAATGTCCTTCCTTTCGGCCTTCGAAATGCACCCGCCACCTTCCAGAGGCTGGTAGATGGTCTACTAGCTGGACTGGGAGAATTTGCAGTTGCCTACCTCGATTATGTGGCCATTTTTTCAGACTCCTGGCCCGAACACCTACTACACCTGGAAAAGGTCTTTGAGCGCATCAGGCAGGCAGGACTAACTGTTAAGGCCAAAACGTGTCAAATAGGCCAAAACAGAGTGACTTACCTGGGGCACCAGGTGGGTCGAGGAACCATAAACCCCCTACAGGCCAAGGTGGATGCTATCCAAAAGTGGCCTGTCCCACGGTCCAAGAAGCAGGTCCAATCCTTCTTAGGCTTGGCCGGATACTACAGGCGATTTGTACCACACTACATCCAAATCGCTGCCCCACTAACCGACCTGACCAAAAAGACCCAGCCAAATGCAGTTAAGTGGACTGATGAGTGTCAAAAGGCCTTTACTCAGCTTAAGGCGATGCTCATGTCTGACCCTGTGCTCAGGGCCCCGGACTTTGACAAGCCATTCCTAGTAACCACGGATGCATCTGAGCGTGGTATAGGAGCAGTGCTCATGCAGGAAGCAACAGATCACAACTTCCATCCTGTCATGTTTCTCAGCAAGAAACTGTCTGAGAGGGAAAGTCACTGGTCAGTCAGTGAAAAGGAATGCTATGCCATTGTGTACGCCCTGGAAAAGCTACGCCCATATGTTTGGGGACGGCGGTTCCAACTACAAACTGACCATGCTGCACTAAAGTGGCTTCATACTGCCAAGGGGAACAACAAGAAACTTCTTCGTTGGAGTTTAGCTCTCCAAGATTTTGATTTTGAAATTCAACACATCACAGGAGCTTCTAACAAAGTAGCTGATGCACTCTCCCGTGAGGGTTTCCCATAATCCAGTAGTTAAAAAGTGTTCTTAAAATGTAGAAGTCTGTTAGTTATATACTTAGTAGTATATGTAAAGGTGCATGTGTTGTAGTAATCTGTTTATTTTAAAGTTCTAGAAGGAAATCGCCGCCAGTGAGCTTCCCCACTGTCTGCAATTTGGGGGGCGTGTCATAAACAGATAGCTAAGGGTTAATGTCTCTTTCACCTGAAGCACCTGACCAGAGGACCAATCAGGAAACCGGATTTTTTCAACTTAGTGTCTGAGTCTTTTGTCTGTCTGCCTGCTTTCTCTGAGCTTTGGAGAAGCAGTTTCTACTTTCTAGTCTTCTGTTTCTAAGTGTAAGGACAAAGAGATCAAATAGTAAGTTATATGGTTTCTTTTCTTTGGTATTTGCATGAATATAAGTGCTGGAGTGCTTTGATTTGTATTCTTTCTGAATAAGGCTGTTTATTCAATATTCTTTTAAGCAATCGACCCTGTGTTTTGTCACCTTAACACAGAGAGACCATTTGTATGTATTTTTCCTTTCTTTTTTATATAAAGCTTTCTTTTAAGACCTGTTGGAGTTTTCTTTACTTCAGGGAAATTGAGTCTGTACTCACCAGGGAATTGGTGGGAGGAAGAAATCAGGGGGAAATCTGTGTGTGTTGAATTTGCTAGCCTGATTTTGCATACCCTCTGGGTGAAGAGGAAAGTACTTTTTGTTTCCAGGCCTGGGAACAGAGAGGGGGAGTCACTCTGTGTAGTTTCACAGAGCTTGTGTCTGTGTATCTCTCCAGGAGCACCTGGAGGGGGGAAGGGAAAAAGGATTATTTCCCTCTGTTGTGAGACTCAAGGGATTTGGGTCTTGGGGTCCCCAGGGAAGGTTTTTCAGGGGGACCAGAGTGCCCCAAAACACTCTAATTTTTTGGGTGGTGGCAGCAAGTACCAGGTCCAAGCTGGTAGCTAAGCTTGGAGGTTTTCATGCTAACCCCCATATTTTGGACGCTAAGGTCCAAATCTGGGACTAAGGTTATGATACATGTACAAGGTGAAAGAAGGGTTGCACCTCAATACGTCAGGAGTGACGTGTAGCTTGTTTGTACCTGTGTATAAGAATGCATCCCTGGGGCTGTGTCTTTGTCCAGCCGAGGGGGCAGTGGAAAGTCCGCAACTGACTGAGCTGAGTCCATTGCCAGGGAGCACATAAGTACTGGCTAGCTGCACCTTTGGGGGTTCTCTCAGTTCAGCTTGGTCCCTCTGGAAGTGTTGTAGGGGATGGGGCTGTTTCCGGTGACTGTGAACCACTCTCCGCTGGCACACTATGCTGTATTTCAGGCTCTTGCTGAGCCTCTTGCATGGGTTTATCTGCTGCTGCCAGTGCAGACTTGCTGGTGCCCTGTGGCATTGGAGTTGTAGACGAGGTTGCAAGTGCTGGATTCAGGGCTGTCAGTGGTTCTGGTTCATTTAAAACATTGCCCAGCTGACAGGTCACTGGGGCGAGGTGTGTTGCTGGAGACGGGTGTGGTGGGACGATAAGGGGTTTGGGCTTTTCCTTGGGATGTAGGTGGGGACTTGGGCTGCTCTCGGTGGTAGGCTTTTGTTTCGGGTTGCCCCTTCTGATAGTCACTCCAACTGCTACTAGTTTTTTTTCTTTTCTGCCACCTCCACTCCTTTGGTTCCAATCTCCCCTGCCTCAAATACAGTTTTGGGCTTCCCATCTATGATATACATTTCTATTTCCTCAGGAACACCCTCTAAGAACTGTTCCATTTGCATTAGGAAAGACAGATCTTCCAGAAATTTAACGCTTCCTCCTAATATACAGGCATCCCAATTTCTTACAATGTGGCAGGCATGCTGGGTAAATGCCACATCTGGCTTCCAGCATATACTGGATGGTAGAAATGCTGTACCCAAGGCAGGCCCTTTGGAAATTTTCTAAGAAGGCTTCTTTATCATAGTCTCCCTTGTAGGTGGGGATCTTTCTGGGATGGGAAGCGGTACCTGGAGAAGGATTGCTAGGGTTGTCTGGTATATTCTGCTTCGCCCTTGCCCTCTCTAACTCCAGTTCATGCTTCTGGGCCTCGCTCTGGGCCTCCATAGCTCTCTTGTGGGCAGCTTCTTCCCTGGCCATCTGTCTATCACGTTCTTTTATTCTTTCCTCAGCTTCCAATTTAGCTCATTCTAGTTCCTGTTGGACACTGCCTTTCGCCATCCTAGCTTACGCTGAGAGTTAGAAAGATAAAAAATCTTGCTTGTGAATTCCCTTGCAGAAAGTTAATTACCCTGCCCTCAGGAAGAGGAAAAAAAATCTCCAGCTGCTCACAGCTTAAAAAAAAATCCCTTTGTTATAAGAACCTGACACCTCTGTCTCCAGGCAAAGAGAGAGAAAAGATCTCTAGCTGCTCTCAGCTAAACGAAAACCTTCTTTTTGACTTTCAAGCAGCCAAAAGAAAAAAAAATATCCTTTTAAAATCCTACTGGGCATTTGGTTCAAAATGATCCCACCATGTTGCCAAGTGATTTAAACAAACATTCAGGGAGGGCCATTTTGAACTCTACCTTCCCCAAATATCCCCCCAAATCGCTACACTCCCTTTCCTGGGGAGGCTGGAGAATAATATCCTCACCAATTGCTACAGGTGAACACAGACCCAAATCCTTGGATCTGAAGAATAATGAAAAATCAACCAAGTTCTTCAAGGAAGAATTTTAATTAAAGAAAAGGGAAAAGAATTACCTCTGTAAAATCAGGATGGTATGTACTCTACAGAATAACAAAAGACTCAAGAGCACAGAGGATTTCCCCTCTGGGCAAAACTTTAAAGTAACAAAAACAGGGATAAAAGCCTCCCTCTTAGCACAGGGAAATTACTCTACAGAATAACAAAAGACTCAAGAGCACAGAGGATTTCCCCTCTGGGCAAAACCTTAAAGTTACAAACACAGGGATAAAAACCTGCCTCTTAGCACAGGGAAATTCACAAGCTCAAAGAAAAGGTAATCTAACACATTTTTTTTCTGCTATTACTTACTATTTCTGCAAGACTAGATATTTAGTTCAGAAATACATAAGAAGATGTAAATTCCCTGCCTGGTTTCTTAGTTGACTCCCAGAAACGCAGACCAGAACCTTCCCCCACAGATTTGAAAGTATCTTCTCCCCTTCCTGGTCCTTTTGGTCAGGTATCACCCAGGTTATCTGAGCTTCTTAACGTTTTACAGGGTAAAGAGGGAGAGAATTAGATAAAACTGTTTGAAAACCCCTGAGTCATGAGTGTTTTTAGACCGTTTTTGAGGCTGCTGGAGGACTTGAGAGGCCCTTTGTTCCTGAAGGCCCAGCCAGTTACAAACCAAACTTTGACAACTCCTCCTATTCATGGATTTTTTTTCCTCTGTGTTTTTGATGATTAGTTTGTTCCTAACTAGATGAGCTCCTGAGGTCTCTTCCAACCATCATATTCTCTGACTCTGTGATTCTAACTGCACATGGGGTGAGGAGCACATTACACCCTGCAGCTCTCTTTCCTCTGCAAACTTTCTGGGCCAGCTACATTCCTGCGATCATTCTCCTGATTTCACTGATGCAGCAGTCGGATATTTGGGAGCCTTGAATGGGAACTGTCCAATGCAGATCAGGAGCAGTGGTGAGCAATCACCGTGACTGGTTTTATTGCTGACTGTCCCACTTGCTTCCTGTGTAACCTTCCCCGCAATGGGCTTGTTCACCTCCACATAAACCAGACCTAATAGTGATACTATGCTCTATGATCAGAGGCTTCCGGAAATCAACGGAAGTAGATAAAAGTCTCCTTCAAGTTGTGTGGCTGCACAGAGCTGTATTGTTTCCATAGTAGATTTTTTCCCCCTGGGATTATATCCCCCCAAATTGTGGATTAAAATTCAAAGGCTCTCCGAACAATATTTCTGGTTTACTTTTGAAAATCGCATCTCTCTGTCCCTACTTGTTGCATCCCTTCAGAACGAGCCCATCCTGGAGAAGGTGGGTTGGGAATGCACTGGCTGCCAGTGGAATCCCAGTTTCCCCATGCTCCGGCCGGATGAGATCGGTGGAGCTGAGCATGGGAGAGCCCCATCCATGGAATGCTACAACTGACTCCACAGACAAGACAGACAGCACCTCTGGTTCTGCGCATGCTGACCCCACATGTGTCTGGTCTCTGCAGGAAAAGACTCTTTGCTAAAACAGGGAATGCAAGGAGGAACTCCACTAATGTACAGACAGCCCTCATAATGCTATGAACCACTTCAATGGCTCCTCTCACTCCATTGCTTAGAAAAGGTGCAGCTTGAGAAGTACCTGGTCCTGCCTTCTATATAAGGATGAATTTCATCCGGCGCGATTTTTAAACAAGCTGGGAGGAACAAAGGGAACCGGAAGACTGATATTATGATGCAGAAGAGTTTTTAGTGCAAATGAAATCGGCAGTACACAGTTACAGGAAGAAATACTACAGAGCAGAAAACATTTATATCAGGCCCCTGTTATCTTCACCAGGTGGGGTTGGTGTAAAAAGCCAGAGTGTAATGAGTGCACAGGGGAAAGCGAGAATCAGCTCATGGGTGGGAAAGCCTTGGCAGAAAGAGTCACAAAGCGTAAGATTAGAAATACAGCACGGCTGTCAGCCCAAGGTGCTGAGCACACAAAGCTTCAACCCTGATGGAAATGAACAGCAAGATACAGATTCACCCCTGATCTTTTGGGCATGGCTTTCAGAAGTGCTGGGCAAACAGGGCTGCAGCTGAACTCAGTGGGAGCTGTGTGTGCTCAGCACCTTGGGCTGACAGCCGTGCTGCATTTCTAATGTTACGCTTTATGACTCTTTCTGCCGAGGCTTTCCCACTCGTCTGCTGATTCTCGCTTTCACCTGTGGACTCGATCTGAATTACAGGCAGGCTGTTTACAGTCACTCCACAGTTTAAGGGAAATAGGAGCCTTAAGATGGGAATCAGCTACATTTATTATTATTTTATATCGCTTGAGAGTGGGAAAAAGAGACCTTGCTGGGAAGGAGAATTAGACCCCGTCTGCTCTATCCTTTCCTCCAATACGTATCTTTAGCGTCTTGCTTTGACCTTCTCTGTGGCAGATGTTTAACTGAGAAGCTGCCTAGTCCTCTGCTTCTGTTTTGCTTTGTCTCGCTTTTCACCAACTGGGGCAGTAAAAGTAGCTTAACATGGGTGCAGAGGGGACTTGTCAACATCTACAGCTGCAACAACAACAAAAAACATTGTGTGTGAAATAGATCCCATTGAGGTGGGTGATCGGTCGCAGCCCTTCTTGAAAAACTGAAAATCTGTTTGATCCGCTCTAATATTTTTCCTGTCTTGTGTACTGCAAATGTCACTTGCATTGAAAACTCTGATGCATCACAATATCTGTTTTCTGGTTCTCCTTGTTCCTCCCTCCTTCTTTAAACATTGCCCTGGACAAAATTCATCCCTGAAGAACCAACAGCATCAGGCACTTCTCAAGATGTGACTTTTTGAAGCCCTGGAGTGATAGGAGAATTCAGCCCGTTAAGTAGTTTACAGCATTCTGAGGGGCTTCCACACTGGGGTGCAGTTCCACCTTGCATTACCTGCTCTAACAAAGTGAAGTTAACTCTGGCCTGAACTCCTTGAACGGCAGAGCAACTTTCAGGACAAGATGCCTTTGCTTCTAGAGGGCTTTGAAAGTCTGCCTCTTCACTGGAAAGCTCTTCCCAACGTGCACTACACAAATCCCCCTCCCTGTTCTATGGAGCTTCCCTTCCCCAATATTTGGGGGTTTCAATTCATACAGGCAAATGCTGCGAAAACTGGACTCACCTGACCATTTGTTATGGGTACTTTATCTGGAGCCATCAGATCAAATCAAATCCATTTCCATCACTACTGCTCCTCCAGATGCTAAGGCTGAATGTTTAAACCAGTGTACTTCTGGTATGTCATTTGAGAGCATTTCCAATAATAAACTCTCCAACAGAGGCTCTGCTGAAATATCATTATGGAGTCAGCAGCCCTTTTTTAGAATAATTCTCCTTTATCCAGAACATTCTTCTCTTCTCCTCTGATGGGGCCTCCAGTGACAAGTAGCACGTAGCAACCATCTCGGAAGCAGGCTTTCATGACAACTTAGGGAGAGGTGTAAATTCAACCAGCTCTGCTCCTTGACATCAACTTTGCACTCACTTTGCATTGCTGGAGATGAGCTGACTAGATTTACGGCAATGGGGCAAAATTAGTTCAGCTTCACACGGAGATTCTGGATTTCATTGCACCAGTAAAACTCAGTGACATTAATCTGCTTCTGACTTTTTGCCCACATGTGCTCATCTACTGGCCAGCAGAAACACCCACTCTTTGGTCAAAGTATGTTTCAGACACAACTGCCTGCCTCAGTTCTGCCTTTAAAGAAAAACTACACTACACCAAAGTCACCTGCAGGAGTCATGAAAGAGAATGGAGCAAATAATTAGGCAATCAGTTTGCCACCACCCAAGTGCCAAAGCCCTTTGAGAACTCAGGAAGGTGCATTTGGGAATTCCTTCCTGCTGGGTACCCTCAAGGCCTTTGTGAGAAAGTGGGAATGTTCTTGCTGTGTTATGTGAATGCTGAATGGAGAGTATTGACCTGGGAAGGTTGCAGGGGAGTTGTGCTGGCACGGTCTGCATTGGGGAAGGGAGGATACCTGAGCCTGTAACCTGAGGGTTGAAGGCCAGGTGCTACCTCTGCCCAGGAAACTGGACAAAGGCTTGCGGGGAATGGGGAGCCGGAGGGAGTCTGAGTGAGAGGTCGAAAGCAGTTTCAGCTTTTGGAAGAGGCTGAGAAATGGAGAAGGTCACCCCAACGGGGCTTGGGCTTCCCAGTGGGGCTGGGGCCCCCAGATGGACCAGACTAAAGAGGGTCCTGTTGTCTGTACCGGCAAGGCCTGTTTTGGACCGTGTTCCTGTCATCTTAATAAACCTCTGTTTTACTGGCTGGCTAAGAGTCACATCTGACTGTGAAGTGGGGGTGCAGGACCCTCTGGCTTCCCCAGGACCCCGCCTGGGCAGACTCACTGTGGGAAGCGCATGCTACTTGTTTTGCTGGTGCCTAGAGCTGGCCCTCCATATCTGGGGGATTAGATGAATAGTTTCTAGGTATGATAGTGATGATTTTTCATGCCTGGCCCAAGCTTCTCACATCATAACTGTCCCGTGTCTGCCTCTCCCCGAGAACAACAACAGACAAACAAACGGGGGAGTCTTATTTCAATTTTTAGTAGTTCTAGCCTTCCCATTGTCTCTTCTGGCCAGGTGCCCACTCACTTCTCTTTACCTATGCAGAGCAGTGAGACTTTTTTTATCCTTTATAGGGAGATAAATTAGAGATCCGCTACTTAGAGGGATTTTATAGCTCCCGGCTGGTGGATGTCCATAAAAGGGAGCTACACCCCACCCACCGCTTCCCCTTCATTTATCACAGCTTGGGATTTCCAGTCCCTTAAAAAAATGTCACATAGGACATGGCTGGAATAGCATTAATAGTGCTAGTTTCCTTGTTAACCTGTAACCTCTACGGACAAACAAGTTCAGTCCAGCATCACAATGCAGGTGCTTTGCTTTGGAAACCTCAGCGAGTCACCAACACTTGCTAATGAAATACCAAAGGTGGAATTTTTCGATCCAATAAAAATACAACTCTCCACCGCCTCCCCAGTGTAAATCTGCTCTGTTCCACTAGCTTCAATGAAGCCACACTAAGAGCAGATGGGGCTCTGCATCTAGATTTACTTCTTCATAAGAGAATGTAGCAGTTGCCAGGCTGGAAGAGATGAGTGGCCCATCTAAGGCAGTATCCTGTCTCAGTGAGCGTCATTCACCAGCTGCTTCAGAAGAAAGCAGAAGAACAATGACTTAGTCCTTTAGAGAGCAAATTTAGGGTGTTTCTTCCAAACTCCTAATGAAAAATGGGGGTGACATTTTTCA
>NC_044322.1:364775361-364872349 GCF_007399415.2 Gopherus evgoodei
CTTGGTGCTCTGTCTGGCTACAGGCGCAGGTGGAGGAGACAGAAGCAGTGCTGCCACAGGTGTTGCGGGTCCTCCTCACCATCGTAAGCCTCCCTCTGTCAAACTCTCTCAAATTCCCGTCTGCAGCTCCCTGTCCGATCTGCTCTGCTTTCAACAGAAAGGTTTTGGATGTGGCTTGGTTTATAGATTCAGGGGAACAATGGGTCACAGATGAGACCGGCAAGGGACCCCCACTTCCTTCCTACTCCCCTTCCAAACTCCCTTGCAAAACTCCCTGTTAGCAGCTCCCGTTCGCTAAGCTCCCTGGTCGCTTGTGCAGCCAGTAAGGCTTCGTTTTAATCATGGGTATTTTTAGTAAAAGTTATGGACAGGTCATGGGCAGTAAACAAAAATTCACGCTCGTGACCCATCCATGACCCTCACTGTATACCCCTGACTAAAACTGGGGGGTAAGTTGCACTTGGGAGGGTGACCCTGGGTCCACCGCAGGTGCTCGGGGGTCGCTGGAGGTGCTTGCGGGGGTGTCACGCCCAGGAGGGGTGCCACAGGTGCTTGGGGGCAAGGGTCGCGGCCCAGGGGGGCACCACGGATACTCAGGGGGATGGTGGGGTTGAGGCAGGCTCCCTACCTGGCTCCTGGGAAGCTGTGACCCCAGCTCCTAGCTCTACTTGCTGCCTCTGCTCTGCCCCAAGCCCTGGTTCTGCAGCTCCCATTGGCTAGGAACCATGGCCAATGGGAGCTGCAGTGCTGGTGCCTGTGGGCGGAGGCAGCAGGTGGAGCTAGGGTAACCAGATGGCAAGTATGAAAAATTGAGACAGGGAGTGAGGGGTAATAGGCATCTATATAAGACAAAGCCTCGAGTATTGGGACTGTCCCTATAAAATCAGGACAGCTGGTCACCCTAGGTGGAGCTAGGAGCTGAGGGAAGGATCTCACAGAACATGTCCTCCCTGGTCCTCTTCTTCATGCTTGTACCGGGGTGGTCACCCCGCCCACGCCCTGGGAGAAGGCTGGGACGGGGGAAAAGCTAAGCTGATTGGGGGAAAGCAGCCACAGGTGTGGCCACGCCCCAGTCAGGCCACGGCTGGCCCTAGAAGAGGGCTGAGGGCCAGAGACTGGGAAAAAAACACATTATCTTTCTAGCTGTCTGAGAGAGAAGGACCTGGCTGCCTGGGAGCTAAGCAGGGTACCTAGGGTGGAGCAGTGCTGGGGAAGGGCAGAGGGAGCTGGGAAGCTCCAGCCCCTAGTAAAACCCCAGGCTGCAGGCCTACTTAAGGGCCCACAAAAGGGTACTAGGACTGCACAGGGGCAGTCCAGGAATAGGCAGAGGCAGCTGGTCCAACGCCCCCTTGCCGATGGTGAGTGATTTACAGACTGCAGTCTGTCCCAGTGAGCAGGGGCTAGATAGTGACTGGCAGTAGCCACTGAGGCAAGCTGGGGCTAGCGGGTTGGGGATTCCCCTGGGAGGAGAGACCCAGAGTGAGGGGGTACTGCAGTGGGCAGAATGCCTGGTCAAAGGGCACCGGGGTCAAGAAAGGACACAGGGCCAGCGGCAGGCGAGACACCGGCCCGCAGAGGGCACTCTGGGCTGGGAAGATCTAATTTCCTGGTCAATCAGCAGGAGACGCTGCAGCAGTAAGTCATCGCCCCGCCACAGTCCTCCTCATCCAGGTCAAGCATCCTGCAGGTGTGGAGGAGGCACCCCAGGAGGCCATGACAGCAGAAGCTGCTGATCAAAACAGACAGATTCATAAAGAGATTCGTAGTCACAACAGAAAGGGAAAGACAAGTTTTCAAACTCCTTTTCTTTATTCTCATAAGTACTTTTAATAAGAAATGCTTCTTGACACTTAGTTTTGGAGCACTTTGGTACAGCACTGCTCTCCTGATCCAATCATGGTGAGTATGGCCAGCCATGCAAGACTGGGGGTGAGTGGATGAGGCTGTGCAATTCTGGCCCTATTCCACGGGTACCAGAATAGGGCAATGGCAGTGAATACTGGCACTATTTTTCACAGGCAGTGATGATTTTGGCTGAGGGTCACAAAGGCACAGCGAACCCAGCTATGACTGGTGTCCTGAGGCTGCCCAAACCTGTATGCCGCGATCCTGTTTGTTGCGATGGTGCCAGCTGAACTCTGTGGAGTGGTGTGGGAAAGCATATTACCCCAGAGGAAGAAACAAGGCTGCCCTCTCTAGAAACATTTGCGACTGTTCCGGCTTTGTTCAATATCTTCATCAGCGATTTAGATGTTGACATAGAAAGTACGCTTATTAAGTTTGCGGACGATACCAAACTGGGAGGGATTGCAACTGCTTTGGAGGACAGGGTCAAAATTCAAAACGATCTGGACAAATTGGAGAAATGTTCTGAGGTAAACAGGATGAAGTTCAATAAAGATAAATGCAAAGTGCTCCACTTAGGAAGGAACAATCAGTTTCACACATACATAATGGGAGGAGACTGTCTAGGAAGGAGTATGGCAGAAAGAGATCTAGGGGTCATAGTGGACCACAAGCTTAATATGAGTCAACAGTGTGATACTGTTGCAAAAAAAGCAAATGTGATTTTGGGATGCATTAACAGGTGTGTTGTAAACAAGACACGAGAAGTCATTCTTCCGCTTTACTCTGTGCTGGTTAGGCCTCAACTGGAGTATTGTGTCCAGTTCTGGGCACCGCATTTCAAGAAAGATGTGGAGAAACTGGAGAGGGTCCAGAGAAGAGCAACGAGAATGATTAAAGGTCTTGAGAACATGACCTATGAAGGAAGGCTGAAGGAATTGGGTTTGTTTAGTTTGGAAAAGAGAAGACTGAGAGGGGACATGATAGCAGTTTTCAGGTACCTAAAAGGGTGTCATCAGGAGGAGGGAGAAAACTTGTTCACCTTAGCCTCCAATGATAGAACAAGAAGCAATGGGCTTAAACTGCAGCAAAGGAGATTTAGGTTGGACATTAGGAAAAAGTTCCTAACTGTCAGGGTAGTTAAACACTGGAATAGATTGCCTAGGGAAGCTGTGGAATCTCCATCTCTGGAGATATTTAAGAGTAGGTTAGATAAATGTCTACTAGGGATGGTCTAGACAGTATTTGGTCCTGCCATGAGGGCAGGGGACTGGACTCGATGACCTCTCGAGGTCCCTTCCAGTCCTAGAGTCTATGAGTCTATGAGTCTATAAGATCTCTCAGGAGGATAAAAGGGACATGCCTGGTCACATAAACAAAGTTCTCTACATGGGCCCTCTGCCTAACCCAACAGAGCAATGAAGAGTAGATGCCAACTCCACCTATGTTCTACTTCTGCCCAAGCACAGGACACCAAATCCATTTGGGTTGTGTAATAGGTCTGCCATAGTACTGTTCAAGAGTTGCTTTTGAATTTACCTGCTGACCTTTCAATTTCTCACAATATACCCACAAAGCAATGAAAAGTCCATGCCTTTGTCTTGTGCACTTGGTGATGGGCCTGGTGTCATCTTTAAATGGTTGGGGTGGGGGCTGGTGGGTAGGAAGGAATAGCAAATAAAATATTGTAAGGAAAAGTACGCACTTACCGAGTTCCCTTATCCTTCATCAGTGGGTTCATCCAAGCTCACCTTGTGGAACTGGCTAGACTCCTCCTTTCAAACAGGTCCTGGCTTGTGGTATGCTTGGAGTCTCCTGCCACATCTTCCCCCTCTTCCTCCTACTCTTTCCCTTTGCTGTTCATGGCAGAGTGCTCCATCTCTGGCTCCTCCAAGGTATCCACCATGGTCTGTGGGGTACTGGTGGGATCTGTAAAAGCAGTCAGCCTGCGAGGCAGCACCAGATTTCTTGTTTCCCTCCCTCACCTTGCGCTATCTCTGGTAAAGTTCCTTTGCTTTCAGGCAACACTGCAGCTGATCCCTGTTGTACCCCTGTGCCAGCATGTCCCATTCCGTCTGCTCGTAGATTAGGGTTGCCAACTTTCTAATTGCACAAAACCGAACACTCTTGCTCTCCAATGACACCAGGGTTCTTGGAAGGACGTTGGTCCAGGAGCAGAAGAGATAATGGGCGGAGCACCACCAGAGCAGGGCATACTGACTACCAGAGCTAATTCCACTATCAGCCACAGGGAGGCACAGGGGTAGTGAGTGGATCCTGTCCAACTGCGTAGGAAGCTGTCTTCAGAAGAACAAAACAGAAAGCTCAGGGAACATACTTGATGGGTGCCCTTTTGGTATGAAGCAACAGTAAAACATCAATAGTTTCCAAAAATTATAGATGATAGCTTTCTAATACAAAAGGTATTGCACCCAACACAAGGCAACTCTATTCTGGACTTCATTGTGATGGGTCAAGGTTAATTAATTCCTGGAATGGAAGATGATGGTTACCTCTGGACCAGTAATCATGACACGATTACATTCAACATTCAAGCAGAGAACAGTCCCAACCAGTAATTATATAAAGGCTAATTTCCCAAAGCTAAGGAAAATTATGAGTTAAATTCATCAGGAGAGAACAAAATAGACAGAAAAATGGGAATTCTTTCAGAACAGTTTATTAGATGGCCCAAAAGCAAAGATTCCACAATCAGAAAGAAGAGAGCTCTGGCTAAAAGCCCATGTTGGTTCAGTGACAAAATAAAGGCAGCACTTAGGAAAACAAAAGAAAGAGGGGGAAAGAGAGAGCAATCAGTATAGATTAAAAGGTATGAAGTGCAGAAAAGCAATATGGGAAGCTAAAGACGTGAGGGAAAAATTCATGGCTGGCAGATCTAAGCACAATAAGGAGGATATTTTTAAGTACATCAGGAACAAAAGAAACCCTAGCAATGGGATAGTCCCATTACTAGACAAAGATAATAATGATGCAGAAATGGCAGAAGAGTTGAATAAAGATTTCTGTTCTACATTTGGAAAGAAGCAGAATGATGTTTTCGTATCATATATCAGAGGGGTAGCCGTGTTAGTCTGGATCTGTAAAAGTAGCAAAGAATCCTGTGGCACCTTATAGACTAACAGACGTTTTGGAGCATGAGCTTTCGTGGGTGAATACCCACTTTGTCATGCATCTGACAAAGTGGGTATTCACCCACGAAAGCTCATGCTCCAAAACGTCTGTTAGTCTATAAGGTGCCACAGGATTCTTTTCGTATCATATGAGGGTGATGAAGTGCTTTCAAGTCCTTTAGTTTCTAGGGAGGAAGTTAGACAACATCCACTAAGGATAAATATTTTAAAATCAGGAGACCTGGATAATTTGTATCTAAGAGATCTGAAAGAGTTAGCTGAGGAGATCTCTGGCCCACTGATTTAATTTATAATAAATCTTGCAATACAGAAGACTGGAAGAGTTCTAATGCGGCAGTCTTCAGAAAGGGCAAGAGTATTGACCCAGGCTGTTTAGCCTGACATCAGTCCTGGGCAAAATAATGGAAAAGCTGATATGAGAGTCAACTGATAAATAATTAAAGGATGGGAATAGAATTAATGCCAGTCAACATGATTTCATGGCGTCTTTTCACCATTTCACACAGATTAAGGCCAGAAGGGGCTGTACGTTATCTAGACTGACCTGGTGCCTTTCATAGGCCATTAAATCTCCCCCAGATACCCCTATATTAAGCCCAAAGATTTCAGTTAGACCCAAAATTTTTGCCCTCAGGAAACTATCCAGTGGTTGTCATGACCTAACTCCTAGTTTCCCTGGGATGAGTGAGTGGAGAATCAGGCCCTAAGTCTCAGGCCCAGACCAGCTCCAGGAGCATCCAACAGGAGTCACTGCAACAACCTCCCCTAGGAGCAAACATTGTTACAGGGGGGCTGCGCTGCCTCCCCTCTGCAACGGGCTGTGGCAGGCCAAGGAGGGCAGCCCCCATTAGCAGCCTCGTTAATAGCACCACAGGGACCGTGATGAACCCTGCAGGGGCAGGACTGTCCCAGCCGGATGTGGACGCTAAGGGGAGGCTGGGCTGGCAGCTGCCTGTGGGCTCCTAGCTGGACACAGCCTGGGAGAGCTCCAGGCAGCTCGGTCTCCATGGGAACTGAGGGCAGCTGCCCCCCACTGCCCCTACCCGGCCTCGCCAGGCCCCCAACCTCAGACCAATGCAGCCCATGGGGAGGAGCGGGGCAGCATGGCCTGGTGAGGGGAGGACAAGGTCATAAGGGGCATCTGAGGGGCAGGGGACCCCCATTGGGTGTTTCAGGGTGAAGGGTGGGTGTTTGGGGGAGCGGGGGAGAGGAGATGTTGTGTGGCCCCTGAGATGGTCACAGCCTGGGTTCCCAGTCCACCTCCCACTATCCCCATCTCTCTCTGAGGATTCCCCATGCCGGGTTGTTCTGGTTTCAGCTCCCGCCACTAAAGAACCCAATCAAGGAGAAAATGCTGTTGAAACAGGCAAAAATCAAACCTGCCCCAGTGGCTAAGCGGGGAGCCAGCCCAGGGGCAGCCCCAGAGGGGGAAGCTGGGCCGGAGGCTCCCAAGAAAGGAGAGGCCAGCCAAGAAGCCTCAAAGAGTGGAGAACCCAGGCAGGAGGTCCCCAAGAAGGAAGAAGCCAGGCAGGAAGCCCCCAAGAAGGGAGAGGTCAGCCCAGAGTCCCCCAAGAAGGGAGAAGCCAGGCAGGAGATGCCCCAGGAGGGAGGGGCCAGCCAAGAGACCCCCAAGAAGCCAGTCTTCCCCTCTGGCAGTAAGTATGTGAAGAGCAAGGGGATTTTACATCGCAGCAGCAACTCCCATGGGGACTTAGGCCTGGTCTACACTAGAAAATTCAGTCAGCTTAACTATGTGATAAAGAAAACTAACCCCAGGCCCAAAAGCCAGGTCTTGATGCTGCCAAAAATTAAATCAAGACAATAGGCCTCAATCATACTAACATAGAGAAAAGTAGAAAAATAATCAATCACTAACTCGCCTGAGGCTTTAATACACTACATAATACTATTAAATGCTGCTAAACAATTAAAATGCTGCTTTTAAGGGGTTAAACTAACATAAAGTCCTTTAAATAACCCATCCATCACTGCCGGAATAGACTGACAACTGCTAGGTCACTGTAGTTTATTAAGTAGCTTGTGCACGCATAAAAATAACCTCTGATAACTTGGCCAAAGGAACAAACATGTATTTTTGGACCCAAGTTCCTCAAAATTTTGCTTTGGAACACAGCTGCTGAAACCGCAAGTAGGTGGACACCAGGTGTCAAAGTCCTGACAAACACAAAAACCCGTAAAAAGGGGAAGTTGCAAAGAGCAAGCTTGCAAATTAGCTCATAACCGATATATTTTTAGCAAATAGTTAAAAGATGTCATTGTATTAACCAAATATGGTATCTTCGGATACATGAGTTCATATGGTAATGTGCGGTTTTTGGCTATATAAACCCAGGTACTACTGCTGTAAGGTAGAGCGACTTACCTCTTGCTAGAGGACTAGTCGTCTCTCCCTGCATATGCTTGTATTCTTTGATTAATCAATAAAGGAGCCTCAGGCTGTCTGATCAACTCAAGTAGGTGGTGGTCATTTTCCGCGACATATGTCACTCAGGGATGTGAAAAATCCCCACCTCTGGGTGGCGTAGTTAAGCCAATCTAACCCCCAATGTAGACAGCACTAGGTTGATGCAAGAATTCTTCTCTCGACCTAGCTACTGCCTGTCAGGAAGGTGGACTAACTACAGCAATGGGAGAGCCCGTCTGCTGGTGTAGGTAGTGTCTACACTGAAGTGCTGCAGCGGGGCAGCGCACTGCTGTACCTTTTCAAGTGTCGACAAGCCCTCAGGCTGCTGAGGGCTTGGAGGTTTGTCCAGGGCATCCTCAAGCATTAGGCACCAAATGCAATTTGTGTGCTTGGTGCTGAGGGGCCTGTTAAAGTCCCCCAGTGAAGCCTGGAGGGGCTCCAAAGCCCAGAAGGAAGCAGGGATGCAGGGACGGGGCGTTCTTTTACTGTCCACGTGATTTGTGGCATAGCAATGGAGTCTCCATGTTTCTCTAGAAATTGTCCCTCATTGAACAGAAAAAGGGGCTATAACCAGGGGAGAAATGGAACCTGCTGCCCTAGGCTCTCCTGGCTTTTACCACCCGTAAGCACACCCTGTCCGCCAGATCCTGTCCATTGTCCCCAGTGTCACAGTTTAATGAAGAGATTCCTCACAGCCCTCTGATGATGGCTGGCTGGCCTGTGTGCAATAAACTGAGGGGGACTCACTCCTGGTTCCAGTGGGGCAGTCTGCCCTCATCCCAGAGAACAGCATTGCAATTGGTACTAATTGGCTCCCTCGGTGGAGAGGCCGTGGACTGAGTGGACCATGGAGAATTAACCGCTCTTTCTATATGGGGAGGCTGACCCAAACTGGCAGGCCACACCTTGGGATAAACAAAGGATGCCGTCTCTAGGGTTGGTCCAAGCAATGTTGAAGGCCCTGATAAAACCCTTAACCAGCTTCCAGAGCCATTGGAATGCAATCTCCCTGCCCCAGCCTGCCTCCCTTACTTCTCCCAGATGGAGGAGGGAATTCAATTTGGAGCAGGTCATCCATCACACTGTACGGCATTGGCGAGTGAGCAGGAAACACCCTGCTGCAGTGGTAGGGTCCCCTAGCCTGGAAGAACCCTGGCTGGAGTTATGGTAGCATTGGCTAAACTGGCCCTGATGTCTACATGTGGAGATACCAGAGCTTATGGAGCATCCCACAAGTGGGATGTGTTTTTGAAGGGAGTTTTCAGCCCTGGTTGATTAGTTCTGCTTTTGGGAGCTTGATTCTGCCCTGAGAATCAGGCTCAGAGTCTCAGGAGAAGGGATTGACTCTTGTCTTCCCCTTTCCTTTCCACTAGAAGTTCCTTTTGGGCCTCAGCACAGGCGGCTGGTGACATTGATTCTGGGGGTCTGTAGCGTGGTCTTGCTCATCGTACTGCTGGGCTTGATTGGCAAGTGTGAGTATCTCCTGGAGAGCCTGATTTCACCAGGAGCAGGTTATTTCATGTGTCCCCCATGCTGGTTCTGGCATTCTACTCCCTAGTGGCTGCCCCTGCCCCCCCAGGAAAAAGGGGTTCCCTACTAGCTGTGGAGCAGTAATCTGGCCTTTGTATTGTTTTTATCTGGGGAACTCCTGAGGGCTGTTGTGGGAGGATGATGTGCATCTCTCCATTCCAGATCACCCAGTGCTCCCACACCCCTACCAGTGCCCTTTCCTGCACAGATTCTCAGACTGTCAGACAGCCCTCTGCAGGGTACCAGGAAATGCTGCTGCCAGTTGGGCTGCTCCCCATTCCTCATGGGTGTGGGAGATCCATATATAAAGGGTGAGGCATGATCAGCCCCCTGTAATGACTTCTCCAGTTCCATTGGCATCCATTCCCCTTTCCATCTCTCTAGCTCTTCATTGTCCTAAAAAGGGAGATGGCTAATATGGGTCTGAGAAACAGACTTTCCTTCTTTTCTGGGCTTTGCAAGCACCCAGAAGAATGTGAAATGTTCAAGGCATATCTTGTGGCATCACTGTCAAAGTGAAAGGACAAAGATTTCACTCAAATGGCCCACACCCATGCTGCATTGTTAGTTTCATAGGCAGCATTTAGCATTATCTGTCCCTGTGTATTTCAGATTTGCATGTTTCAGAAACAACAAGGAGAAAGATGGCTCCGCTCCAAAGACAGACCCAGAATCTCAAGGATTCAGTGAAGAAACAGGCAGGAGGCAAAGGTGAGGGATGAGCTGAGGGCGGTGGTGCTCCCTTTAACAAAACAACCAAATACTGATGGGGGGCGAGTAACCTGGGATAGGATCTATCCCAGCATGTAATCAACCAGCCTGGGATGTGTTCTACTGGTAAATAACCTACATACACCACACAAGACACTGTAGCACACCCAAGCCCTCCAGAAAGGGAGAAATCCACCAGCTGTGTTTTGTCTTCCAAGGCAGCAGATGTGACTCATGTCTGGACACCTGGGTGCAGCGTGGTGATGCCTGCTACCTCTTCTCCAATATGAGTGCAAAGTGGCCAGAGTGTGTAGAGCATTGTAAGAAGCAGGGCACCAAACTCGTTAAGATGGACTCTCAAGGAGAACTGGTACAACTATGGTTTTTAGTCTCTCCCCCCTACTAATATTTGACCTAATGGTTTAATACATTGATATCCATAGTCTGAGAAGTTGGTTGGCTTACACTAGAGGGGTGTGATTCTCTGCCTGCCTAGCTGAGGTTTTCTAGCGCAGTGGTATACATACCCCTGGGGGTACACAAAGGTCTTCCAGGGGTTACATTAAATCATTTAGATATTTGCCTAGGTTTACAACAGGCTATGTAAAAAGCACTAGCCAAGTCAGTGCAAACTAAAATGTCATGGAGACAGTGACTTGTTTATACTGCTAAATATACTATACGCTACAATGTAAGTGCAATATTTATATTCTAATTGATTTATATTTCTATGTTAAAAATGAGAAAGCCCAGCTGTTTGTCAGGAATAGTCTGTTGAGACACTTTAATATTTTCATGTCTGATTTTGTAAGGAAGTAATTTTTAAGTGAGGTGAAACTTGGGGTACGCAAGACAAATCAGACTCCTGAAAGGGGAACAGTCATCTGGAAAGGTCAAGAGCCATTGTTCTAGGGCACCGTCATTGTCAAGTCCATTCATGAGGAGACATACTATTCATCTGGGTCCTGGAATTCATGGGAAAGTGGCTGGCTTAGAAAGTCCCAGCGCTCCAGGTCAGGTTTTGGAGCAGGAGGGAAAGGGTTAATCAGCAGTCTCATGAAACAACTGGAGGCCGTTAGCCTCCCAGGAAGCCTGCCTGGAGCACACAAGAGGAAGTGCAAGCTAGCAGCCAGGGGATAGGTTTGGCTGAGCAGAGCTACCCTTTAGGCTAAGGAGGATAGTTCCTCAAGCTGATCAGGGATGCAACCCCCATGCTCTGGATGTCCCTAAACCTCTGACTGCATGAGAGGGGATGGGTTGCTCAATAAACCCTCTTTGTTTAAAGACAGTTTGCTTTGACATGCATTATTTGCACCTCGGTTAAAGGCTTTACTTCCTCTTGGCTCTGATGTGGAGATAACTTCAGGGGTGGGTGGGTGTTTGCAGCTTCATTTGTAGCTTTTATTCCCACTTTGGATTTAGGTGGTGAATGTGTGACAGCCCCTGTGTTGAGGTGGCTGACAAAGTGGGGATCGAACTGCAGACCTCTAAAGCTAAAAACTGGCATTGGAGCTGGAGCTAAACTTCCTCCTTCATAGTACCATTGTCTTCTGTAGCTTCAGACCCTTATTGAGTGCACCCAGTTCTCATCACACCCAACTTATGGGTTGTTCCCATCCATCCTGTCGAGTCCCCACTGCCTAGCTCTGGCAAATCTGCCGGCACCCAACACACTCCAAAACAAGGAAGCTATGTATTCCTCCCTTATTTCTGTTGTTATATGCTGAAACGCGAGCCTTGGGATTCCTTATGCCCAGAGAACTGTTAACCGCCCTGACCTAAGTGGATGTTCACAGTCAGGATCCCCCAGAGGAAGCAGGGTTTGATGGTGAATGTGTTTATCCCTGTACAGGCGTTCCTCAAATGGGAGACGCGTAAATTGTACCGTGTCGAGTTCAGGTACCTCCGGCACTACAGTTACTGGATTGGCCTGACCTACAAAGCCAGCCTCAAGAAGTGGGTCTGGCTGGATGGGTAACCCTTCACGTTGGATCTGTGAGTGTCCCCTCCTCACTCGAGTCAGAATTAACCAAGAGCTCCAACTGGGATGAACAACAACTGCCCCTCAATGCAATGTATGCAACTACAGGTTGTGGATCAGTCAGTGCCCCTCTGTGACCAAGCTCTCTCCCCTCCTGGCTTTAATCCCAGGAACAGTGACAACATTTAAAAGGGCAAAGAAACATCGGGCTAGACTGTGACTGGGGCTATGGACCCATGCAGGGGTAGAGCTCTCTGACATGGGCTGCCTGGGCCTTGGCTCCAGACACATGGGGTTAGTGGGCAGCTCCCCTGCTTCTTCCCTCCCTGGCACAGTTGGGTGGCAAATGGACCGAACCTTGCACTGCCTGCCACTCATTGGCCAAAGCTGCTGAGCCAACATGGTGGGCTGGGCACGGGCCAGCAGAAAATGGCACTCACGTGCATACCCCCTTGGTCACAGAAGACATGGGAGGATCTGTGCCTCAGTATCCCCTCTGAGTCACAATGCCTCCTGGGGTGGTGCAGTTTACACACCCCTCCTTGCTCTAGGCTGGCTGAAAGGCCCAATCTGACTCACAAACGTTATTGGCCCAACTGTGTTTCCTGGGTGACTTTGTTTATCTGTTCCTTGGGATTCAATCTAATGGCAATTAGAGATGCACAGCCCAGCTCATCCATCCTCCTGTGGGTCAGCATAGCACCCTTCCATGCAGCGTATTCTCCATTGTGTCACCCTGTTAGGAAGTGTTCTCTAATATCCAGCCTAAATTGCTTAGTATCAGCCCAATAGCTTCCTGGGCCACGCTAAGCAATTCCACTCCATTCAAACCAAACAGCATTATTGGGAATACAAGCTGTACAAGTGCTGCCAAAGTGTCAAGGGGACAGATCTCATGCAGCTCTTAGACGCAGATACCTGTTATAGGTTACCACCAACTTTCCTTGAAGATAGCTGTAGGAAACAGTTATGCTCCTTTATAGCAGTCTTCACCTAAACCATGGCATATGGCAGTCCACCCAGGAATGAGAAACTGCAGGTTGAAACTAGACCAATTCAAACGGGAGAGACTGTGTACATTTTTCCCAGTGAAAGCAATGGACCACTGGAACGACTGATTTGACTTACAGCAGCAGAGTAGCTGGCTCAATACCTAAAGCTGCGGTTGGTTTTCTTTCTTTAGTGTGAAGCTGACAAACATGTTAGAGCTGCTCACTTCCAACTCGCACAGGGGCATGCCCACCTGCACACAGCTGAAGTGTCCAAAGATGTTATAAGGGGTGTGCCCCTTGGGGATGGCAGGGTGGGGCGCTGCATGGGTACAGAGAGGAGTAGGGTAGCAGAGAGATAGGTAAGTGGGGAAGCTGGGATTGTAAAATCCTTTGTGACTAGACCCTGCTGAAATTTGGCTTTTCTTTCCCAGGTCTTCTGTGGGAGCCCAAGCTGCTTACGATGCAAATGACGCCTGTGTGTTTCTTATACAAGGAATGTCCCATGCTAAGGGCTGTGCCACAAAACACTATTGTCTCTGCAAGAAGACCAAGTGAGCAGGTCGCTTCTGATGAAATTGGTAATGATTTCTCATGTCCTGGAGAGCTAAACTGGATTCCTTGCTCTGATGGCCCTTTTATTCCAGAGAAATGCCATTAAATTATTTGTAAATACAATAAATAAAAGTTTCTTAACATTAAAGTAGGTGCAGTGTGTGTGTTCTTGCATATTTCCCTCTGTTCCTTTCCTTCAACTCTTTTCCATCACTTACTCCCATCTTCATACCACTGTCATGTATCAATGTTGATAAATGCAAAGTGATGCACATTGGAAAATATAATCCCAACTATACATATAACATGATGGGGACTAATTTAGCTGTTACCACTCAAAAAAGAGAACTTGGGGTCATTGTGAATAGTTCTCAGAAAACATCCACTCAATGTGCAGCAGCAGTCGTCAAAAAAGCATGCTGGGAACTATTACATTTATGGAACTATATTTATTTCCATAGAACTGGAAGGGACCCTGAAAGGTCATGGAGCCCAGCCCACTGCTTTGACTGGCAGGACAAAATACTAGTTGTACCCCAGATCACTAAGTGGCCCCCTCAAGGGTTGAACTCACAACCCTGGGTTTCACAGGCCAATGCTGAAACCACTGAGCTATCCCTCCCTGTTAAGAAAGGAATTGATAATAACAGAAAATATCATATTGCCTCTATATAACTCCAGGATATTTTTGTTTCAGCGGGTGGCGCTTGGGTGGGCACGGGCTTGGGCACCGCGGCGCTTGGGGTGGAAGCAGGGGCGTGGGCTGTGCGGCGCTCCGGGGGGGCTGGGCGGATTCGGCAGCACAGTGCAGCAGGGGTGTGTTACCGCGGGTCGGCACTCGGGGGGGCGAGTTCGGCAGCACAGTGCCCACGGGGGGGTGTTACCACGGGGCGGAGCTCCGGGGGGGCGGGTTCGACAGCGCAGTGCTCGCAGGGGGTGGGGTGTTACCGCGGGTTGGCGCTCGGGGGGCGGGTTCGGCAGTGCAGTGCTCGCGGGGGGGGTGATACCGCGGGTTGGCGCTCGGGGGGGAGTTCAGCAGGGCAGTGCTCACGGGAGGGGGTGTTACCACGGGTTGGCGCTTGGGGGGGCGGGTTCAGCAGGGCAGTGCTCACGGGGGGGGGTGTTACCATGGGTTGGCGCTTGGGGGGGGTGGGTTTGGCAGCACAGTGCTCGCGGGGGGGGGTGGTACGGTGGGCGGTTCTCGGGGGGGTGGGTTCGGCAGCGCAGTGCTCGCGGGGGGGTGTTACCGCGGGGGGGCGGGTTCGGCAGGGCAGTGCTCGCAGGGGGGGGGTGTTACTGCCGGCAGACGCTCTTTTTTCGCCTGGGGCAGCAGAAGTGTTGGAGCCGGCCCTGCGGACCGCCGGGAGTGGGCCGGGAACAAATGGGGAGAAACTGGCTGTGAGTAAACGGGCTGGAATTGAGACGTGGGTTTCTAACCACCAGAGGAGGGAGGTGCTGGAACAGCCTTCCAAGAGGAGCAGGAGCCGGTAGGGGATGTTGGGATTGCGAGGAAAGATCTGCTGGCCGTATTGCAATCATCCCGGGAACTCCAGTCTACCCCCTTGTGGCTCCTGGAGCAGTAATTGAAGCGAGTGTAACCCTTCTGCCCCTCTGAGTTGGCAGCAACAAGGGCCGGGTTCAGTATCCAGGGGTTCCGTTTCAGTAACACAATGCATAACCGGCTCGAGCCCCCACCCAGTGACCTAGGACACTCACATACCACACCCCCCGGGTGCCTCTAGGAGGCAATACTTCCCCTCTCGCAAGCACGGAGTCCGAGTGTAGCAAAATCTTTTTAACAAAGGAAGGAATCAATGCGTCATCCCATTGGAGAAACACCACAAACAGGGTTATAACACAAACCATAAACAAAAACCCACCTGCAAGTACGTTTGGCACTGTCCTTTTTCCCCTTAGGGTTTTAAGTCCAATCACCCCAAAGTCCAACAACCCAAAAGCCTCTGGTCAATGCCACCCCAGAGTTTGAGAGTTTATCTGTAGAGGTCCCTCCCCCCAGCCTCGGTAGAAAGGGGCACCTTACGTGGTCCTGGGCCAACTGCCCTGCCTCTCCGTGGGTTCTGCTTCCGCCTTCTCCACGAACTGCTCCGCTTTACCAGCCGCTGCACGCTGCTCCTCCAGCCGTCCTCAGAAACTGCTCCGCTCCACCAGCTGCTCTGCTCCATGAGCTGCTCCGGTTCTCTCTGCAAACTGCTCGGCTCCGCTCGCTCTGTGGGCCGCTCCACCCGTCCCACAGCTACTCCGCTCTGCCAGCTGCTCTGCTGCCACCAGCTGTCCCGTGATCCGCTCCAGTCATCCCCACAACTGCTCCACTCCACCAGCTGCTCTGTTCCACAGTATAGCTTCAGGCTCCCCTACTAGCTAGCACAGTACTCAGTGCTCTCAGCTCAGTAATTTCAGCTCTTTAGTGATTTCAACTCTTAGTGATCTCAGCTCTTAATAGGGGAGCCCCAGTGCTAGTGCACCATTAGCCCAAAGTTCAGCTCAATAATCTGTATTTAGATTCTTGAGGGAATAAAAAAAAAATCAACTCTGACATTCCACAGTGGAGAGAGGAGGGGGTGGAACTGGTGCTTCTGGCTCCACAAGGAGACTGCACCACCAGGCACAGATACCTGTCCCCAGCCTCTCTCAATTCTCTGGGCTTTGGAACCCATGTCCCATGTCTAGCAAGTACCACCCAACTGAGGGTGAGTCATTTGTCACCAAGCAGTCCCACCCCTCAGCAGTCTGGGATAGGGTGGGCGTGCCTATGCAAATACACTCTCTGAAATTCTTTCCACCAGATGTCAGGGTAGAGCTTATCCTGACTCTGCTTACACGAGGAATCTACATGAGGTTGGCAGTTCAGGACAGCAGAAGTAGGTGGGCGAGGAGCCTTCCAGCCACAGTTCTGAGGCCAGAAAATGGCCAATGGCTCAGCGCCGGCCAACTGCGGCTGCACGGCTTGTCCAAAAAGAAGGACCTTAGCCCCTGCTATGATGCTCAGTCAACTCAAGCTGTGACGGGTGTCCAGAAGGGGCTAGAAGCACGGTGGGGGATGCTGCACGGAGGATGCCTTTCTGCTCCATAAAGGGGAACAAGCTGAATCCAGAATGAGTGATGGAGCTCTAGACACTATCATCGCCTGCAGGGACTGCTTGGTCCTGGCCTTTCTCAGCCATGCACGGTCCATGCATAGACTTGTTAGGTCGGGACACACTCAGAATATTTAGAGAGAGGCATTATTGTATGAATAAAGGCTGTGAGATGGATCTGACTCTGCCAATTCCCTTTTCATTACAATGGAAGCGTTAGGAAGAGCTGGATATATGGAGTCTCCTTTGATTAAGTAGGCAGGGCTGGTTTTTCAAGACTGGTAAGAAAGCATATAAAATAATGGTACAGCTTTTAAATGGTGGTTAGAGAATCAACTCTTCTTGCCTGCAGCCCATTGGCCCAGTCTCCTCAAGTCTTCCCACAATTTGGTCCTGCCCCTGGCATCTTTGCCACTGCTCTGATTGGGGATTGTCAGCAAATCTGATCCCAACTGAGTTTACACCTTCTTCTCAATTGCCTATAAAATACCACATCCAAAGTCCAGTGAAGTTAATGAGAGGCTTGTGTCTGACTTCAGTTGGATTTGGCTCTAACATACTGCAGTTGGCTTTGATCCAATTTCATTAAAGGTCTGTTGCAATGTGATACTTCTCCCACTTGGAGATCTTATTCTTTATACAGTCCTTCTTTATCATCCACTTCTTATTCCCTGCAACAATATCTTCAATGATTGCGGGTGACTTTTCCCCCTCCCATTTCCTGAAAGGTTTGTTGCCATTTGTAGCACTTTGTCAAGTGCCTGATTGAAACCCAGATATTGAGAGTCAAAGTTGTGACACCGTGAGCTCATGTTAGTTTAGAAAAATTTCCTTATGGTTATATTGATACAGAGTTCAATGTGGTGAGAAATTGAGGGTTTTGTCTTGACTCCCTCAAACACAGAAACAATTCATTTTGTGGCTTTCCAGAGTGTATAATCTCGTTATCATCATTTGAATGGCCACTCTCTCTGGAGAGACATGGACAACTAGCGTGTGAAAATCCTCGATCCTCTTAAGCAAAACACAATACATACACTTCCAGTGGGCTGAGCCCAAGAATAGAATCCGGGAACTCCTGGGCACTAATCCTTTCTCTGACTCTGACTCTCTTTGTAGTCTTGTAATAGTAATTGAATCTCTGCCTTAGTTTTCTCATCTGTTATTAAGATGCTTCCTCCTCACAGAAGAGTGTAGGTTCGGTAATGTTTGTTCATCAGTTTGAAAATTAAAAGTCTCATATATATGCTAAGTACCAAGAGATTAAGTTTCATTTGCATTAAGTTTTGCAGGTGTATAGAATTGAGATGATGTAACAGGGTTGTGAAAAAACCCAGAACATCATTCTGGGATGTATTAGCAGAAGTGTTGTAAACAAGGCAAGAGAAGTAATTCTTTCACACTACTCAGCGCTGATAAGGCATCAGCTGAAGTATTGTGTCCGGTTCTGGGCACCGCATTGCTGGAAAGATATGGCCAAATTGAAGAAAGTCCAGAGGAGAGCCACAAAAGTAATTAAAGGCATAGAAAGCATGACCCCTACAAGGAAAAACCGGAAAAAAAATGTATTTGTTTAGTCTGGAGAAGAGAAGACTGAGGAGGACATATTACAGTCTTCAAATATGTGAAAAGTTGTTAAAAAGAGGAGGGTGATAAGTTGGTCTGTAACTACTGAGAATAGGACAAGAAGCAAGGGGCTTAAATTGCAGCAAGGGAGGTTTAGGTTGGACATTAGGAAAACCTTCCTACCAGTCAGGGTAGTTAAGCACTGGAATAAATTGCCTAGGGAGGTTGTGGAACCTCCATCATTGGAGATTTTTAAGAACAGGTTAGACAAGCAGAAGTTAGGAATGGTCTAGAAAATACTTAGTCCTGCCTCAGTGCAGGGGGACTAGACTAGAGACCTACTGAGGTCCCTTCAAACCTTACATTTCTGTGATTCTATGATGCTGTATGTGTCAGGATCTGGTACTGCTGCTTTAAAACTAGCAGCAAGCCAGACAAGAGGAGACTTGGGAAGGTCCTAAACAGGAGTTGTGCAGTGAAGGAGAGAGAGGGAGAGAAGCAGCTGGAGGCAGTGTTTCTGGAGCAATTTCTCTGACTACAATGTGTGTGTGTGTGTGGATTTTAAACTTGCCCTAGCTGAGAGCAGAATTTGGTCCTGTTTTCAAATAGAGTTCCTTGTTCAGTGTTAGAAGAAAGCCGCTCTTCCTCTGATTCTTTTCCATCACCATGTGACATCCTTTTTATCCCTAATAATCATTTTTAAATGGTTTGTCTCCTGTTACTTTTCACCCTGTGTCTTTTTACTAAGTATCTGTTGTAAACTGCCATGGAGGCTAATGGAAGGCTGAGTGACTGAGCAGGTAAAGTCTCTGTGCATTATACCGCAAGGGTTCAGAGATGAGGATGGTTCTTACAAAGACTTTTCTATATGTTAGTCTCTGTGTCAAATCACGAGACAGCTATGAATAAATGTAGGCTGGAAATGAGATGGTTTCTTACCAGCACAGGAGGCAGGCTCTGGAACAGGAATGGATTTGCTACAGGTGTTGGCTTTGATGTAAGATCTAAGGTACCAGATGATGTGGGGATAATGACTGGTCTCTCGGGACTGGGAGCAACCCAAATGTGGTGTGCTTTCTGGTGTAAGTAAGTGACCATTTATCACTAAGTCCAGCTTCTGGCAGTGGCAAGATAGAGTGGAGAGTCGAAGGAAATGTTTCTCAAACGTGGACACCATGCCTGCATGTGGCCACCCAGGGATTTTTTTGCGGGCACGAGAGCCTCCGAAGCATGGGCGAAGATTGGAGTGGGGGCAAAGCAGTGGCCTGTCCCTTCAGCACCCACCTGTTGCTGCTGAGTAGCTGTTACCAAGGGCAGCGAGATGCACCACCATAGTATTCATGCTGATGTTGCCAGCATGGGTCAGCGCTCTGCACAGCACAGCCTCCTTGCAGGCTCTGGGTAATGCCTCCCGAGACATGCAGGGCTGGTGTGTGTGATGCTGCAGAAGGCTCTTGTCAGTGGAGGAGGCTGAGGCATTCAGTCACCGGGATGCTCCCCTGGGCATAGCCTCCACTCTCACCCAGCTGGGCCACAGGGACCCTGGGACTCCACAGGTGGCCAGTGAGTTCCCAAACTGCCCTTCCCAAAGCAGGCTCTTGCTGAAGGGCTGCAAGAAGCAGGAACAGAGAAACGGGTCTCAAAATTGTGTGAGAACCCTTGAATCCTAATCCACAATCCTCTCATTCCAAGAAAAAATTCTGCTATTAACATAATACAACTCTGTGCGCACACACATAACTTTAATAAGCCTGCAGTGCTTTGAAGTCCTTTGATTTCAGGAAGCCTCTGATCATCGAGTATAATATCACTATTAGATCTGGTTTATGTGGAGGTGAACAAGCACATTGAGGTGAAGGTTACACAGGGAGCAAGTGGTAGAGTCAGATATAAAACCCGTCATAGTGATTACTCACCCCCATGCTCACCTGATCTGCATTGGACAGTTCCAATTCACCGCTTCTGAATATCCGACTGCAGCATCAGTAAAATCTGTAGAATGATCGCAGGAATGTAGCTGGCCCATAATGTTTTCAGAGGAAAGAGAGCTGCAGGGGGTAATGTGCTCCTCACCCCATGTAAAGTTAGGAACAAACCAGTGGGAAGGGTTTTTTGTTTGTTTGTTTTTAATTTTTTCCATTATTGAGTTGCAGGCTGTAACCGGGTCCTTTCCTCAGCCCCCCTAGCTGAAGCTCTTTGCTGTTCCAATAAAGCACTACGAGCCTCTTCTTAATGCAGCACCTGTGGCTTTTATTCACACAAAGTCCCCACCACCAGTGATACTATTTACAGAGCTTTACAGGTCTTACTGTCTCCTCTTTTACAGGGAGTCTACCCCAGCCTGGAGACTGCCCTTTCTCTGGCCATTCCCCCCTTCTTCTGGCTGCCAGCCAGCCTTTATGGCCCTTCAACCTGCAGGCCCACAGGTGCAGCCAGTTCCAGAGGGCAGGCACCAGACTTCTCCCCAGCCCCAATCTATTTCCCCTGATTGGGGCTGGCTGAACAGGGGCTAATTAGGTGCCCTTGCAGCAGCACCCTGCTAGACAGGCCTTGATTTATTCATGGCTTAGAAGTTAAGGCCTGGATTTTCAGAGCAAGACATGCAATTGGGACACTAGATCCTGTTCAATTTAGTTGGAACTTGGGGTATCAAATCCAGGGCCACGCAACCCATTAGGCGACCTATGCGGTCACCTAGGGCACTAACATTTGGGGGGCGGTGACCGCGGTGGCCAGATGTTCGGCCACCGCGGTCGTCGTCGGTATTTTGGGGGCGGGACCTTCTGCCGCCTAGGGTGCCCAAAAGGCTGCCAGCATTCCTGTTCAAATCCCTTAGGGAGCTCTGAAAAATCTCACTCTCAATTTTTAATTTAGGGTTTAGGAAGAGACTCCTCAAGTTTCCTACATAAATGACAAATTCATTGTTCTTCGGCTTTCTTCTGAAGCAGCTGGTGAGTGACACTCATTGAGACAGGATACTGCATTAGATGGGCCACTCGTCTCTTCCAGCTTGGCTATTGCTAGGTTTTCATGTGCAAAAGTAATTCTAGGTGTCTCAGGAGAGTCACAGTCTGGGCACTCTGGAACTGCTGTGAGTGAAACTTGGCAGGATTCCCCTCTCTGGGTACCCTTCCACCATGGCAAGAAGCTTCTTTGGCTTTGGTGCTTCCTGGGTCTGAGCTCGGAGCATTCAGCACCCTGTTCACCCTGTGAGCTCCCCGCAGTGAGTCCACTTTTGGGTGGGACACCCAGGGAAGCCTTACTTGCCCCCAATGGTCGTGTACCCCAATTTCGCAGAAAGCTGTGACTCCCAGCCAGTGTTGTAAAACAGAAGGGTTTATTAGTTGACAAGAACAGAGCGTAGAACAGAGCTTGCTAGCACAGAAATCAGGAACTTTCAGGAAAGTCCATCTTGGGAAAGGGTACCTAGGGCCCTGGCACCCTTTGCACCGAGTCCCAAAAGAGGAGACTGAACAGTTTCCACCAGACTAGCCTCTGACTTACTGTAACCCCTCCTCTGTCCCTTGTGCCTTTCCCAGGCAAAATGTCACTTGATGTCTTTATTCCAAACACCTTGCTAGGGGTGGCGGATCGGTTGCTAGGTAACAGGGTATTGGGTATTCTCTGTGCCGATGGTATTTACACCTGCCCTTGTCTCTGCAGGGTTACACACCCTTATCCCACCACCTAGCTACATAAGTAATAGTGGAAACTGAGGCACATGCACAGTATTCAGATAAAACTTTAAGAACATTCCCACTTCATCACAAGGTGCAGATTCTCTTCTGGCCTAATTTAGTGGCACTGCAGTGAAGCCAGTGGATCAGAGCAGATTTACACCAGGGGAGGAGGAGGTGGGGGTTTGTGTTTTATTTTGATTAAAAAGAAACACTTGTATTTATTCATCAGCAAGTGTGGGTGGCTCATTGGGGTTTACAAACCAAAGCATCATCTTGTGATACTGGACTGAACCCATGTGTCTGTTAGATGTCAGGACTGTTGGCCCCTTACTGAAACTTACTGGGGATTTTTGGTTAGCCATCTCCCAGTATCAGAAGAAAGAGGAAGGGCAGGTTCCTGAGACTGACAGTCCCCAGGGGCAATGGGGAGAGCCTAATGCTGCTGGTCAGCCTGATCGACAGGGCAGACAGGCCAATGAGGGAGTCAGGAGCCCGGGGTCCCGTCCTCCGTGTGAGCTGGAGCTGCCTCAGCCAGCGCGGGCCGAGCTAAGGGGAGAGCAGCAGCCAGAGCTGAGCTGAGCGGAGCCGCAGCCAGGCTGGGGCAGAGTGGGGCTGGGGCTGGGGCTGGGGCTGGGGCTGGGGCCGTCCGGAGCTGGGTGCGGTGAGCAGCTGGGTGAGTGGGGGGGACCCTGGGCAGAGGGTCCAGCACAGGGAGACGCCACCAGCCAAGACGGGGATCATGACACTGACGGGGGCCTGATGCTGGGAAGAAGGGTCCTGCCACCTGGAGCCCGAGGGCGTGTGGGAAGCGCCAGAGCAAGTGTCCGACCCGCAGCGTCCCTGCAGCACGGCCAGGGACTGGGCAGGAGGAACAGACTGTGAACTGCCCTGACACTGCAGAGACGGCTGTGTGTGGTGTCCCTCAGCCCACAGGGTGGGGTGACTTGTTCCTTTATCCTTTCCCATTTTCCTTATTTATTTATTAGTTGCTGTTTAATAAATTGTTTTTGCTTTGAAATCTATGCAGTGATCAGTGGGTCAGCGAAGGATCTGGTGTGAAGAGAGCAGCAGGAGTGGGGACTCCCTACCCCTGTCCTAAGTGTTCATGACAAGACTGCGGGTCAAGCTGTCATAAACAGATAGCTAAGGGTTAATGTCTCTTTCACCTGAAGCACCTGACCAGAGGGAATGCAAAATCAGGCTAGCAAATCCAACACACACAGATCTCCCCCTGATTTCTTCTTCCCACCAATTCCCTGGTGAGTACAGACTCAAATAAAGTGGTTTTTCAGGTTTACTTAACATTGAAGATTAGCTAAAGGCACTGTTGCTAGGCAGACTCTAGGAGGCAACAGAGCCTGCAGTGCAGAAGATAAACACCGGAGGGCACCTCAACCCAAGAAAACAGGAACCATGACTTCTAAGGCAAAAATTGAGGCCGAAGAACAAATCAAAGAAGCTGAACACAGGCGACAACTGGAAATAAAACAAAAAGAGATGGAGATGAAAGAAAGAGAAGAACAAATCAAACAGGCAGCACACAAAAGAAAACTAGAAGAAGAAGAGGTGGCCCACCGCCGAGACATGGAAAAACAACAAAAAGAAATGGAAAAACAACAAAAAGAAAATGAAGAGAAGGAAAAACAGAGAAAACATGAACTGGACTTGGCAAAAGCTGGGCTGCATGTGCCAGCCAACCCTAAAACCCGGCGCCAATTATTGCTCCACAGCACAGGAAATTTCCCACCTACAAGGCAGGTGATGACACCGAGGCCTTCTTGGAAAATTTTGAAAGAGCCTGTCTTGGGTACAGCATCCCCGAAGACCAGTACGTGGTAGAATTGAGGTCACAGCTCAGTGGACCTTTAGCAGAGGTGGCAGCTGAAATGCCTAAGCAGCAAATGAATGACTATAAACTTTTTCAAACCAAGGCCAGATACAGAATGGGGATAACCCCAGATCATGCCCGTCGGCGCTTCAGAACCCAAAAGTGGAAACCAGATGTGTCATTTCCCAAACATGCCTCCTACGTTGCAAAAAATTATAAGGCCTGGATATCAGGACACAATGTTAAAACCTTGGAAGAACTGCACCTCCTCATACAAATGGAGCAGTTCTTGGATGGTGTTCCTGAAGACATCACACGGTACATACAAGATGGAAAACCCAAAGATCTCGCTGAGGCGGGGGAGATTGGAGCCAGATGGATGGAAGTGGCAGAAAGCAAGAAAGCTACTGTCAAGGGAAACGAATACCCCAGAGCACACCGACCATAAACCCTACAACCGAGGACAGCCAAAGACCCCACATACCACCCAAGTAAAGCCACAGACACTCTACTCTTCTACCTCACCAGTCTCCAGTAACTCACCTCGGCCCAGTGACCCATCAGATGGAAGATGCTTTAAGTGTAATGAACTGGGACATATCAAGGCCAACTGTCCAAAGAACACCATGCGAGTGCAATTCATTACACCACCATCACCCCAAAGATCCCCAGGCCCAGATGCCTCTCAAATACCCTTGGAGCGAAGGGAAAATTTGAGAGTGGGCGGAAAGAAGGTTACTGCGTGGAGAGACACGGGGGCACAAGTGTCAGCTATCCACCAATCCTTCGTTGACCCCAAATTCATCAACCCAAAGGCCAAAGTTACAATTTACCCCTTCATGTCACAAGCTGTAGACTTGCCTACAGCTGAACTGCCTGTCCAGTACAAAGGCTGGTCAGGAATGTGGACTTTTGCAGTCTATGACAATTATCCTATCCCCATGCTACTGGGGGAAGACTTGGCCAACCAGGTGAAGCGGGCCAAGCGAGTGGGAATGGTTACACGTAGCCAAACCAGGCAAGCTTCCAGACCCATTCCTGTTCCTGAGCCGTCCACTGGGGCCCCGTCTGTGTTACCAGAGACCCAGACAAAGGTAGTGGACCCGGATTTCATGCCAACCACTGAAACAGCCACAGCACCTACAGTCCCAGGCCCGGAACTGGAACAGCAACCAGCACCAGCAAGTGCAACCACATCTTCAAACTCAACACCAGAGGGCGCCAGCGAGCCAGAACTGGCAGAAACAACAGACAGCCATACCCAAAAGGCTCAGCCAGAGCCTGAAATACCCTCAGGTGCACCAGTGGAGAGCGCTTCACCAGCAACGGAAACAACCCCATCACCTACATCGCTTCCAGAGGGACCAAGCCCAAGTCCACAGTCTGAGGAAGAACTGGTGACCCCAGCCTCAAGGGAACAGTTCCAGACTGAGCAGGAAGCAGATGACAGCCTTCAGAAAGCTTGGGCGGCGGCACGGAGCACCCCACCGCCTCTCAGCTCTTCTAATCGATCCCGGTTTGTTATAGACCAAGAACTTTTATACAAGGAAATTCTTTCTGGTGGACACCAGGAAGAATGGCAGCCACAAAAACAGTTGGTGGTTCCAACTAAGTACCGGGGGAAGCTCTTAAGCTTAGCCCTTGATCATCCCAGTGGCCATGCTGGGGTGAACAGAACCAGAGACAGGTTGGGGAAGTCCTTCCACTGGGAGGGGATGGGCAAGGACGTTGCCAAGTATGTCCGGTCTTGTGAGGTATGCCAAAGAGTGGGAAAGCCTCAAGACCAGGTCAAGGCCCCTCTCCAGCCACTCCCCATAATTGAGGTCCCATTTCAGCGAGTAGCTGTGGATATTCTGGGCCCTTTCCCAAAAAAGATGCCCAGAGGAAAGCAGTACGTACTGACTTTAGTGGACTTTGCTACCCGATGGCCAGAAGCAGTAGCTCTAGGCAACACCAGGGCTAATACTGTGTGCCTGGCCCTAACAGACATCTTTGCCAGGGTAGGTTGGCCCTCCGACATCCTTACAGATTCAGGGTCTAATTTCCTGGCAGGGACCATGGAAAAACTGTGGGAAACTCATGGGGTGAATCACTTGGTTGCCACCCCGTACCACCATCAAACCAATGGCCTGGTGGAAAGGTTCAATGGAACTTTGGGGGCCATGATACGAAAATTCATCAACGAATTCTCCAATAATTGGAACCTAGTGTTGCAGAAGTTGCTGTTTGCCTACAGGGCTGTACCACATCCCAGTTTAGGGTTTTCACCATTTGAACTTGTGTATGGTCACGAGGTTAAGGGGCCATTACAGTTGGTGAAGCAGCAATGGGAGGGGTTTACGCCTTCTCCAGGAACTAACATTCTGGACTTTGTAAGCAACCTACAAAGCACCCTCCGACACTCTTTAGCCCTTGCTAGAGAGAACCTAAAGGATGCTCAGGAAGAGCAAAAGGCCTGGTATGACAGACATGCCAGAGAACGTTCCTTCAAGGTAGGAGACCAGGTTATGGTCTTGAAGGTGCAACAGGCCCATAAGATGGAAGCATCATGGGAAGGGCCATTCACGGTCCAAGAGCGCCTTGGAACTGTAAACTACCTCATAGCATTTCCCAATTCCTCACTAAAGCCTAAAGTGTACCATGTTAATTCTCTCAAGCCTTTCTATTCCAGAGACTTACAGGTTTGTCAGTTTACAGTCCAGGGAGATGAGGCTGAGTGGCCTGACGGTGTCTACTACGACGGGAAAAAAGACAGTGGCGTGGAAGAGGTGAACCTCTCAACCACCCTGGAACGTCTGCAGCAGCGACAAATCAAGGAGCTGTGCACTAGCTTCGCCCCATTATTCTCAGCCACCCCAGGACGGACTGAACAGGCATACCACTCCATTGATACAGGTAATGCTCACCCAATCAGAACCCCACCCTACCGGGTGTCTCCTCATGCCCAAGCTGCTATAGAATGGGCATCTCCAGTGGTTCTGGTACCCAAACCAGATGGGGAAATACGCTTTTGCGTGGACTACCATAAGCTAAATGCGGTAACTCGTCCGGACAACTATCTAATGCCACGCACCGATGAGCTATTGGAGAAGTTGGGACGTGCCCAGTTCATCTCTACAATAGACTTAACCAAAGGATACTGGCAAGTACCGCTAGATGAACCTGCCAAGGAGAGGTCAGCATTCGTCACCCATGCGGGGGTGTATGAATTCAATGTCCTTCCTTTCGGCCTTCGAAATGCACCCGCCACCTTCCAGAGGCTGGTAGATGGTCTACTAGCTGGACTGGGAGAATTTGCAGTTGCCTACCTCGATGATGTGGCCATTTTTTCAGACTCCTGGCCCGAACACCTACTACACCTGGAAAAGGTCTTTGAGCGCATCAGGCAGGCTGGACTAACTGTTAAGGCCAAAAAGTGTCAAATAGGCCAAAACAGAGTGACTTACCTGGGGCACCAGGTGGGTCGAGGAACCATAAACCCCCTACAGGCCAAGGTGGATGCTATCCAAAAGTGGCCTGTCCCAAGGTCAAAGAAATAGGTCCAATCTTTCTTAGGCTTGGCCGGATACTACAGGTGATTTGTACCACATTACAGCCAAATCGCTGCCCCACTGACCGACCTGACCAAAAAGACCCAGCCAAATGCAGTTAAGTGGACTGATGAGTGTCAAGAGGCCTTTACCCAACTTAAGGCAACGCTCAAGTCTGACCCTGTACTCAGGGCCCCGGACTTTGACAAGCCATTCCTAGTAACCACGGATGCATCTGAGCGTGGTATAGGAGCAGTGCTCATGCAGGAAGCAACAGATCACAACTTCCATCCTGTCGTGTTTCTCAGCAAGAAACTGTCTGAGAGGGAAAGTCACTGGTCAGTCAGTGAAAAGGAATGCTGTGCTATTGTGTACGCCCTGGAAAAGCTACGCCCATATGTTTGGGGACGGCGGTTCCAACTACAAACTGACCATGCTGCACTAAAGTGGCTTCATACTGCCAAGGGGAACAACAAGAAACTTCTTCGTTGGAGTTTAGCTCTCCAAGATTTTGATTTTGAAATTCAACACATCACAGGAGCTTCTAACAAAGTTGCTGATGCACTCTCCCATGAGAGTTTCCCAGAATTCAGTAGTTAAAAAGTGTTCTTAAAATGTAAAAGTCTGTTAGTTATATACTTAGTAGTATATGTAAAGGTGCATGTGTTGTAGTAATCTGTTTATTTTAAAGTTCTAGAAGGAAATCGCCGCCAGTGAGCTTCCCCACTGTCTGCAATTTGGGGGGCGTGTCATAAACAGATAGCTAAGGGTTAATGTCTCTTTCACCTGAAGCACTGACCAGAGGACCAATCAGGAAACTGGATTTTTTCAACTTTGGGTGGAGGGAATTTTGTGTCTGAGGTCTTTGTTTTCTGTCTGCCTGCTTTCTCTGAGCTTTGGAGAAGTAGTTTCTGCTTTCTAATCTTCTGTTTCTAAGTGTAAGGACAAAGAGATCTGATAGTAAGTTATATGGTTTCTTTTCTTTGGTATTTGCATGAATATAAGTGCTGGAGTGCTTTGATTTATATTCTTTTTGAATAAGGCTGTTTATTCATATTTCTTTTAAGCAATTAACCCTGTATTTTGTCACCTTAATACAGAGAGACCATTTGTATGTATTTTTCTTTCTTTTTTATATAAAGCTTTCTTTTTAAAACCTGTTAAAGTTTTCTTTACTGGGAAATTTCAGGGAAATTGAGTCTGTACTCACCAGGGAATTGGTGGGAGGAAGAAATCAGGGGGAGATCTGTGTGTGTTGGATTTGCTAGCCTGATTTTGCATTCCCTCTGGGTGAAGAGGAAAATGCTTTTGTTTCCAGGACTGGGAACGGAGAGGAGGAGTCACTCTGTTTGGATTCACAGAGCTTGTGTCTGTGTATCTCTCCAGGAGCACCTGGAGGGGGGAAGGGAAAAAGGATTATTTCCCTTTGTTGTGAGACTCAAGGGATTTGGGTCTTGGGGTCCCCAGGGAAGGTTTTTCAGGGGGACCAGAGTGCCCCAAAACACTCTAATTTTTTGGGTGGTGGCAGCAAGTACCAGGTCCAAGCTGGTAACTAAACTTGGAGGTTTTCATGCTAACCCCCATATTTTGGACGCTAAGGTCCAAATCTGGGACTAAAGTTATGACACAAGCCCCTCAGGAATCTTGGGCCCAGTCTTGTTAGGGTTACAAGGTCTCTGCCACACAGGAGAGTGGAAGGGGAGCCCTCGATGTCAGGCAGCCTCTGGGTAAAGAGAGTGGGAGCGAGGATTCAGATTTTTTTGCTATCTAATTCAACTGGGGGAATGTATAAGCCAGGAAAATTCCCCGCAATATCGGGATCATCTTCTGCTCACATAGAGGTTACAGTCTAACAAGGAAACTAGCATTATTAATGCTATCCCAGTCATCTTCCGTGGGATATATTTTTATTGACTCAAAATCCCAAACATTAATGATAGATATTATATATATTTGTACTTCTTAGAGACAGGATGTTTTCATGACAAAGAGAAGAACAAGAATTCAAAGGAGCTAGTTAGGTCTTTCTTTCTTTCTTTCTTTCTTTCTTTCTTTCTTTCTTTCTTTCTTTCTTTCTTTCTTTCTTTCTTTCTTTCTTTCTTTCTCCCTCCCCCTCCCCGCCGGGTTCTCCTTTAGGTCTCTACGTGACCTCAATTGCAATAGCAGCTTATCATTAACATTTTTTATTCCACTGACCCATGTATCTTCAGTTTACTGTCTTGCCTGCTGCATGTTTCAGATTTATCTCCACTGCAGAAAGATGTCTTACTTTACAAATGTGTGCAGTGACATGCCACAAAGCATGCTCAACAGCTGCCACAAGCCAGTCATAAGGCAATGCCCTGACTCCACAGTGCTGATCCAACCCCCATGGGATGTTGTAACCTTCCCAGGAACAATTCTCATCTCTTTCCCTCAGGAAGGCAGAGCGGGATCCTCAGGAACACCTGACATGAGAGGTGGGTGCTGAGGGCAAATGTGGTGATAGAGGCTTATAACATTATGGAGGATTATATGGTAACCGGGGTCCTAGTGATTATGGGACATTATACATTTGTGGGGGACCATACAGTTAGGAGGGACCCTATGGTCACAGGGTCTATATGGTTGTGAGGGAATGCAGAGTTAGGGGGTGGATGGTGATGTGGCCACCTTAATAGAAACAATGGGCCACATTAAAACAAGCAGGCATATCCATGGGAAAAAGAAGAACCAGGAAATGAATGACAATTCTCAACTATACTGTGGGTTTTAACACCATTCTGTAAAGTACAAATGGAGCAGCGTTAAGGTGTATGTTACTCACATCTACATTGACTTCAGCGCTTCTTTCTCATGACAGAGCAGTGTCAAAGGTTTTAGTGTCAATGAAAATTAGGCTAGGTTATCTCCTATCCATGGATATGGACCATCTCTTTTTTCCTTTTAACGTTCTAACAGCAGACACAGAATGGAGAAGCTTTCTGAACTTCTGCTTTTACTGAGTGTTTTGTTTTAGCTGAGACTGACCAGATTGAAAAAAGTAATTAAAAATGATGACAAATAGACTTGAGTGTCAAACTCTGTAGCTAAAATGAAGAAGTAAGAGATTAGTGTGAGAAATACACCACTTCTAAAAGGATACAGACCTTCATGAAACCATTGAAATATAGTCTTGGTACTCTCTTTGCTTTCTTTATTCTTTAGTCTGACAATTTTCAATTGCTCCTTTATTTAAAATTTAAATATATACTACATCACTCTGTTGGTCTTCTGGTTTAATTGCTCTTCCATTCGTTATCTTTTAATATCACCAAAGGCTTCCACATCACTTGGCTAAAAATGTCCTCCATGTTTGGAGACCCCCAGTGTTGGTGCACAGTTCAGGAAAGCTTGTTGCCTGTTATCAGAAAATGTTGAGTACGAACAGCTCCTGTTAACTACAATGGGAGTTTTGGGTTCTCCACCCTTCAGAAAAATGGGCCTGTAGCCTGTCCTGTCATGCATCTAAAATCAGTGGCTCCTTTGGAAAGAGGTAGGCTTAGCTGAGTGCGGAAGTGAGATCACTAGAATAGTGACTGATTTAGTCCATGTCCCATTCTATTATGTCAGGAATCTTGCATAAAATGCTCTCACTGGAATTCAGAGGATCAGAGGTTGAAGGCCTTCCCATTTAAAAGAGAATTAAGTAGATATTTTAGAGGGGAACACAGGAGATATTTGGGCATTTGTTCTCAATGAATCTTGTGATGTAGCGGTGAAATTCTCATTCCTTAATGGCAAAAGGTTTACTCCTCAGCAATTCAGGTCTTTCATGCTGCAGCTTGAAATGCTTTATTATATGTCACAGGAGAAGGATGAGTTGAGACGTGTCTCTTGGTGATGCGCATAGAATGGTGCTTGCAGTACTCTAGAGCAAATGGATTTACTGCATTTCTTCATATATGGCAAGGATATAAACTCTTGTGCTTCATGGTATCGTTCAGGGGTGGCGAGCTGTATGTGCCCGTGGTGTCCAGGCTCCAGGAATATCAGGACCGAGGGGCCCGGCTCCACCAGTGTTAGAAACCAGGTCTCTCCCATGGCCCTGCTTGCGGCCCCCACATGCCTCTCCCGACCCCCGTCTGCTGCCACCGTGCACCTCCGGCTGGCCCCGGAGCATCTCTGCCTCAAGTGGGCAGCTGCCATGCCACTCCACGCTGCGCTCTCTTGCCACTGCCACTGGTTGCTGCTGCCTAAAGCACAAAAGCGGCACTGGCGGCAGGCTGAGGTGGCTGCTGCACCTGAGGAGGCGCACACACGAGGCAACCCTCCCCCTTTCCCGGCACCCACCAGGAGGCGATGCCAAGGCGGCTTCGGGGAAACAGAGTCTGGACCTCACCTGAGCAGCTTCTGGGACTTGGGTAAGTGTCTGACCATGTGATCTGTGCCTTCCCCCCACCTGCAGCCGCAGCCACCACTTCTGCCCTACACTGGGCAAGGGGCAGCCCCATACCCTGTGAGGCTACAGTGAGGGGCAGCAGGCTGCAGCAGGGCAGGAGGTCACATGTGATGGCAGCCCTCTCCTGCACTGACACCCACCACCGGGGAGGCTTCCTGGACCTGAGGCAAGGCAGGTGTGTGAGGAAGGGAAGGGGGGGGATCGGGACTTGGACCCATTCTGGACACCACCAAAAATTATACAAACCTGCTGCCTCTGGTACTGTTCAGTCATGGAGATTGATTCTGATTGAGGGGGGATAGTGAAAAAGTTCCTCTACAGGTAGGTATTAAATACCTTTGTTCTGCCAGGTTTCTTTCCCTTCTCTGTGAAGCGTCTGGTATTGACCGCTGTGGGAGAGAGGTCTGATCTTCTGTATCACTGCCTATGGAAACTTGGTCAGATGACTAGGGAGAAGTATTTCTCCAGCATGCAGGGGTGTAATCAGGAAGGCTAAAACACAACTGAAGTTGCAGCTAGCGAAGGATGTGAAGGGTAACAAGAACAAGGTCAGGGAAAGTGTGGGACCCTTACTGAATTGGGGAGGCAACCTACTGACAGGTGATGTGGAAAAAGCTGATGTACTGAATGCTTTTTTTGCCTCGGTCTTCACAGACAGGGTCAGCTCCCAGACTGCTGTTCTGGGCAACACAGTCTGGGGAGGAGGTGAGCATCCCTCAGTGGTGAAAGAACAGGTTAAGGACTATTTAGAAAAGCTGGTCATGCACAAGCCCATGGGTCCAGATCTAATGCATCCGAGGGTGCTGAGGGAGTTGGCTGATATGATTGCAGAGCCATTGGCCATTATCTTTGAAAACTCGTGGTGATCAGGGTAGGTCCCAGATGATTGGAAAAAGGCAGATATAGTGCCCATCTTTAAAAAAGAGAAGAAGGAGAACCCAGGGAACTAGAGACCGGTCGGCCTCACCTCAGTCCCTGGAGCAGATCCAGTTAAATTTGCACACCCATTATGTTCTCATAAAGAGGGCTTTCTAGATGGATGCTAAGTGCTACATGTCACTGGAGGTCCTAGCAGAGGAGAAGAGAAGAATGTCCTGGAAAGTGGAGAATTATTCTGAAAAAAGAGCTGCTGACTCCATAATTATGTTGACAGTTTATTATTCAAAATGCTCTCAAAATTACATGCCGAAGATACATAGGTTTGAACATTCATCCTTAGCACCTAGTGTAACAACATGGCTTTTGGCGAGACGCTACTGAGAGATCAATTCAGGACAAGTTGCTTAGAACAGGGCAGTCACAGCCCAAGGCTGGGGGTCCTTCACTATTAAGGCATCAAACCAGTTAAACAGAGAGGAGTTTGGTTTTACTCCACTGGCTAACCATACAAGCAATTCCCTCCTATACTCCAGTTCCTTTGTATCACCACAGGCACTGCTCCTTATGGGGATGAATGGTTATGAAAACCAATAACCCAGTAAAATAAAAAAGGGTCTCTCTATCCCAAAGGACCAAGCTCCAGACCCAGGTCAATATATAAATCAGATCTTGCCCACAAATCACGCTGTTGCTAATCCTTTAGAATCTAAAATATAAAGGTTTATTCATAAAGAGATAGAAATGTAGATGAGAACTGAAATTGGTTAAAGGACTCAATTACATACAGTAATGGCAGAGTTCGTGGTTCAGGCTTGTAGCAATGATGGAATGAACTGAAGGCTTAAATCAAGTCTATGGAGTACATCCACAGATTAGGATGTGTCATTCAGTCCATTGTTCAGAGCTTCACTTTGTAGCAAAGTTCCTCCAGAGAGGTAAGAAGCAGGACTGAAGACAAAATGGAAGCGATGCAGCTGCCTTTTATATCCTCTTGCCATGCAGCCTGTGCTTCCCTTATTTCAAACACAAGCTGCCCAGCACATGGCTTGAAAACCTTAGAGTTCTCTCCATAGGCATTTCTCTGCATGCCTTGCTGAGCTGTAAGGTGTATCTGCCCTCTCTTAATGACTCATTTGTATAGCTGATGGTCCTTAATAGGCCATCAAACAGGCTAGGCAGTGCTGACACCAAACTGTCTGGGATGTCACCAGAAGCATAGCACAAGTTAGAAATATAGACAGTATAATCATAACCTTTTCATATACACCTTACTTGGCCTCCTTTGTACAAGATTTGGTGCAACTTGGGGACCTCAGTTGCAATAATGATTGATACAGTCACAGTTCTTGTCAATAACATCACACCTGGAGGAGAGATAAGAATGAAAATGAGGATTGATTTCATCGGAGGACTCCAAATCAATCAACAAATGGACAGGTTAGTAAAGATTTGCAAGTCTTCATCTGAATGAATAAATCCTGCTAAAACACTCAAAGCCTGGGGAAGGCAAGCTCTGTAGAACATGGGGGGTTATTTGTGGAGTTCAGATTCAGATGAGATTTCTAGTAATGAAACAAACTTTCAAAGCACTCTAGAAGCAAAGGCATCCTGTCTTGAAAGTAGCTCTGCCATTCAAGATGTTGGGGCTTGAGTTAACCTTGCATTAACCAAGCCGTTTGGTGGTGACTTTTCTTTTCCTTACTGGGAAGGTGTAGGATTGAAATAAGACCATTTATATCAATGACATTGTCATTGTTAGACAATTTCAAGAAATTTTTTACAAGGTGTCTCATGTAAGGCTATGCACTGTCAACTTACATATGTACTATATTCCTGGGCAAAACCTACCAGATAAGATTGACATCTAGGCTAGACAGCTTTGGGTTGATGGCCCAGCAAAGACCATTACCTATCACAATGCGCCGCAGAAGAAACGCATTCCGCCCAGATGGTTCTTCTTACTGATGCTTCATCCTTCAAGGGGCTAATGGCTACCCCCCTGTGAGTCAGTAGGCCATATAAGGACCTATGATATTCTTATGTGACCCTGGACTCCAGTTTGTGCCAGTAACTTTTCAAAAACACAGGCCGTGAGCTGTATTTTGAACCAGAAAATTTCCAGGCATGTGGCAAAGGATCCTTAGGGTGACTCCATTTTGCCTCTTTCCTGCCCTCATTTTCTGGACTATGGATTTCTAAATAAAAGATCAGACTGAACTATGTACTGAGGAATTTTACTGAGGAACTTCCAATATTTTGGAAGTTAGCAGCAACACTTTAGAAGCCAGCAGCCTGTACAATCATTGCCACAAATCGGATATAAGAACATTGCAACACTTGAATGTATATGATATATTAACCATTTTAACTCTCTCAGGTTAATCCCTGTTATGCTGTTTTACAAGACAAGGTTTGTAACATGTCCTGTTAAAAAATGTTTGGTTTTTTTGGATCTAAGTATCAATAATTACAAAAAATAGCTCATGTTGTGATCCACTTTCATTATGTTTTCTTAAACATGAGGATAATACTCTCCACAGGAATTACGTGTCCAGACAGGTTCAGGAAATAGAGAGTAGTATCAGCATGAGCAGTCCAAGCCATTCGGGTTTTTTTCTGACTCTGCCAGTCACTCCAGTCTGATCTCCAACTGAGTGTGTCTCTGTTGACCTCCGGTAGTAGATTTGTAATTCTTATGGTGCATGGTCTGAGGCTTCCTCTGATCTTAGCATTTCAAAGCACTTTACAAACATTCATTAAGTGTTATATGGCGAAAGAGCTGTATTTATTATAGCCATAATTACTTTTTACTGGCATTAGATGTTCCAACTCTGAAGATTATTAGATTGACTTCAAGTTCTCAGATGTCATTCCCATATTCAAAGTTTAAGGGTAGATGCTGAGCCAGGGAAAGCAATGGAAAACATCAGCTACTGCATTTCTATTGAGGAGTGGCCAAGAGCACTGGAAAGAAGCACAAGAGAGATAGAGATAAGGAGAACTTCTTCAAGGGTCACATTGCTGTGGGATTAGACCCCATTAATTGCGAGACTTCCCAACCTACAGAATTCTGTAAGATTCTTCTCTGACAGAAAGCTTTTCAGCCATTATGAGAATGAATTTTTCAAGTGGAAAGTACACCTTCAGCTGGATTGGTTCTAACGCGAGCAGCATAAAATGCCTTAGCTCAGTTTTAAGACACGGAAGTCAATGAAGTCTATGGAGTTCTACTAATGTCCAGTGGCTCAGCATCTGCCCCTTGAGCATTACAAGGGACTCTTTGTTAAGAAATGGAAATATAAAACTTTTTTGAATGAAAATCAAATAGTCCCAAAATCTGAGGCGAGGAATCATCACTGAGTGTTGGTATGCCATCAGAAAGCCTAACGTGCATTTGTGAAGTTCATATCTTCATTTAATCCATCATTACTCAGATGAGGTCACTAGGGAAACTTTTTGCAGCCATGACGGCCTAGAAATGATGGACAGAGATCGGGGTGGGAGGGGGAGCAAAGCAGCAGCGGCTCCCTGCAGCATCCAGCTGTTACTGAGAAATAGCTGCTACCAAGGGCTGTGAGATGTGCCACCTTGATGCTTGTGCTGGTGCCACCAGCAGAGGTATGCCCCTGCACCGCGCAGACTTCTCGGGACCTCTGGGCATGGGCTGAGCCAGAGGTGCTGTCCGTCTCCTCTATGATGGAGGGAAAGAGGCAGATAGAGATAAGGAGAACTTCAACTGCAGTCACATTGCTGTGGGATTTGACGCGATTAATTGCAAGACTGACCAACCTACAGAATTCTGTAAGACTCTTCTTTGACAGAAAACTTTCAGTCACCAATAAATCCAGTCATAGTCATTACTCATCCCCATACTCACCACTGCTCCTGAACTGCATTGGATGGTTCCCGTTCAAGGCTTCCGAATATCCCACTGAAGCATCAATGACGTCACTAGAATCATGGCAGGACTGTAGCTGGCCCATAAATCAGAGCGCCCCCTGCGACTTCCTGCCCCAAGCACCTTGAACTCAGCCTTTGGCAGGATGTGTCAGAAATATTGGGTTGTACTTCTGTTTCTGCAACTGACCCGCATGTGACCTTCACCTCAACGTGCCTCTTTTTCTAGCCATATCAAACAGGCAGAGTAAGGATGCTAAGGCTGGAAGTTCTTCTGAATATTAATACATTATAGTGGGGATTAGACACCTCTGCATTGAGCAACAGAGTCATTCTAAAAAAATAGAGGCCGAGGTCTCTAGTATGACAAAAGCCACCCAATTCGGGGCTGTTTCCATTTCATTCAAATAGAGTTCTGCATCTGGTATTTTTCAAAAGATTTTTACCTGAAAATGAAGGTGCTCTCTTGGTGTAAATCAGCACAGTGAAGTCAACTTCAAAGAGCTTGAAGTGGTTCCTTAAAATCAAAGGAAGATACTTCTTCCCTGCACATGAGACCCACTCTTGAGGATACAGTTTACATTTTAAATAATACTCTGGTTCAGGCAGGAATGTTTTCTGCAAGATGCCCTATGGTTAGTCAGATTTTATGTGAAATCTCATCACATAACCATCTGGTCCTTCCCCAAGAATGGGTGATTTCATCTCTCCTCATCCTGTTGTTGGTCTCAGTCAGCTGCATTGTCTTACAAGACCTCCATTTCTTGGCTGCTCACGAATGGAGAGATGGTTTTGAATAGAGTGTACTTAATTCAAAGCCTTGCTACAAAAGAGCACTGCCGTCCATCACTCTCTGCCATCCCTGGACTTGACTCATGAGCAAATCTGCTGGAGGAAGCTCTTTGAGACAACATTGGTGACCCAACTGGAGGTCCAGAGTTAAGCCAAGATGTACTCACCACAGGGTGAAATTCACCCTTGCACAGAGGATCATTACAAGGGCCTATGCTCCACTTAAGTCTCTCATGAGACCTAGTTATAAGTTCAATGTGTAACGAAAGTTTCTATAGGCATCGTACCATCCCCTGTGCCAAAGGATGAATTTCAGATTTAAAGGTCTGACAGGAAATACAGTGGAGGCAAGGAATGATTCCCATTAACTTCAAAGGGAAATGGATCTGAGCCACTGGCGATGGAGCCGGTAAGAATGCAGAAAAGTGGCTCCCTCCTTCCTAGCAGGTTTACAATGAACTGCCCAATGCCCCTTACCACGACCAATATGAATTGAAAGGACCAACCTGGATTCCTTTCATCAGGGCTTGTTGTGCTACTGATGCCACTCAGAAGCACCTTGACATCATTCTAATTGTTGCCCCAGTAAAATCCGTTGAATGGCACAAGGAATGCAGTTGGCTCATACAATTTTAAGATGAAAGAAAGATGCAGAGTGCAACGTGCCCTTCACATCCTCTGAGGCTGCCATTAGCCCAATCATTGCAACCCCTAAGGAAAACAGCTCCATTGAAAGGAGGACAAAGCAAGGCAATCTAGTTTGTTTGGTAACTAATGAGGACCTCCTCCACAAATGACATAACAGATCCTCCAGGCAGTCCTAGACTGTATAAAAGCAGACAAGAATCAGCGCTCTTCTAAACGCTTCTTCAGACTTCATCTCCTCGATCAATTAGGTCAGTTCATTTGAAATCAATTTCTTTCTAACCCTACAGATATGGCGGAAGGGTCCATTTCTATTTAGGACTGAAATTTGCACTTACTTGCTGTGATTTTTATGAGGGACCAGGGTTTTGTCTTGTGCAGTTTCTCAGTTGCAGGTTTTATAGGATTCACAATTCGAAGCTGCTCGCAGAATTTAGGAGCAACATATGCAATTGGGAAACATAATTCCGAATAACTGGAAATAGAATTAGGATGTTTAAATCTTCTCAGTAACTTTTGGAAGTTCCTTAGCCATTTTTCATTTTAGTTGGATAAGGAAGGAATTTGTTCAGATTAGTCTAGGAAGGGTCAATTCAGTGATCTTCTCCTTTATGCTGATGCTGCTGTTTCTCCTCACTATTGGAGACAGGAGAATAGATGAAGCAGGTATCTATTCATGTGATGTGTATTTATACCTGCCTCTGTGTTTTCCACTCCATGCCTGTGATGAAGTGGGTTTTAGCCCACAGAAGCTTATGTTCAAGTCCATTTGTCAGTCTCTGAGGTGCCACAAGGACTCCTCCTTGTTTTTGCTGATGCAGCCTAACACCACAACACCTCTCAAACCGTGGGTGTCATCAGTATTTGCTAATGAATGAACAGAGACTTTGCTTTTCTCCAAAGAAGTCACTAAATACAAGCTCCTCTGCTGGGGTACCAGGGCAGCATGCAAGCTGAATTCTGTTGTCCGGACCTGCGTCTGTGATCTCTAACACCAAAGCCCCAGGCACTCAATATTAAGATGCAAAATGCCACCTTGTACTCAAATCACATGTGCTATGTAATGTGAATAGTGTGTTCATTGTGAAAGAATATAGGCATTGTTCTGTAAAATGTATCTTTTGAAATACTTCTTTCCCTTTTTTTCCCTCCCTCCCGCAGCTGCAAATTTTTCAAGCCTCCCTCCTCCATCCGGAAGGCTATCTCAGATAAGGCGGTGCGAAAAAAGGACACGAGAGGAAATGTTCTCGGAAATCATGGAATCGACTCTCAATGAAAGAGCTCATCTGAATGAGTGGAAGGGTGCGGTATCAAAGTACAGGAAAGATGCCAGTGAACATGAGGACAGGAGGGACCAATGCTAGGAGACGAGGGAAGCTCGAGATGAGAAGTGGCAGTAGAAAGAACAGAAGAGGCAGGAGGCAATGCTGGGGCTGCTGTGTGATTAAACTGACATGCTCTGACATCTGGTGGAGCTTCAGGAACGGGAGCAGGATCACAGAGTGCTGCTGCAGCCCCTGTATAACCGCCCTCCCCAAGTTCCATAGCCTCCTCACCCAGACGTGGAAGAACATGGGGGATGGGGGAGGCTCCGTGCACCCGCACACTCCACCCCAGTGGACAGCTCACGCAAAAGGCTGTCATTATTTTGAAGTTCTGAAGTGGTCTTTTCCTTCCCTCCTATCCTCCTCCCAAACCCCACCCGAGCTACCTTGTCAGTTCTCTCCCTCTTCTTATAATCAATTAATAAAGAATACATGATTTTTAAACAATATTGACTTTATTTCCTTAGAACGCAGGCTGTGATCGAAGGGGGAGGGGGGGTTGCTTACAGGGAATGAGTCAATCAAGGGGGAGAGTTTTCATCAAGGAGAAACAAACAGAACTTTCACACCTTAGCCTGGTCAGTCATGAAAGTGGTTTTTAAAGCTTCTCTGATGCGCAACACTTCCTGGTGTGCTCTTCTAACCACCCTGGTGCCTGGCTGTGCGTAATCAGAGACCAAGTGATTTGCCTCAGCCTCCCACCCTGCCATAAATGTCTCCCCCTTACTCTCACAGAGATTGTGGAGTACACAGCAAGTAGCAATAACAATGAGTATATTGGTTTGACTGAGGTCTGAGTGAGTCAATAACGTGCGCCAGCGTCCCCTTAAATGTGCAAATACACATTCCACCACCATTCTGCACTTGCTCAGCTTGTACATGGACACACATCGCCGAACTAATGTGCTTAGTGTGGCTGCATGCACTCAACTTTATCCAATCTTCTTTCCAAAAATCAATTTCTGTAAAATCGGAGTAATCCCATAGGGTAGAAATACCCTAAATATAGTTAAGCTTTGGTATAGGCTTACCAGTGACTACAGCTTTATTCACCATTTTTAGCTGATTAGTTTTTCCCAGACAAATCTTGACAGATGGTGGTGCGAATTCCATGTCTGTAGTGTTTCCAAAGTCATGGGAATTGTTTGGAGCAGAGCATATAAAGGCTGCTCCCTATCACCCACAAACTAATGAGTTTGCAGAAAGATTTAAGGGAACTTTAAAAGCTGTGCTAAGAACGTACCTCACCGGCCATGAGAATGATTGGGACGTTTTACTTCATTAGTTGCTCACTGTGCACAGAAGTGATCCCCGAGAATCTACTGGCTTTGCCCCCTTTGATCTCCTGTGTGGGAAGCAGGTTAGGGGACCCTTAGATTTGATTGGAGGCTCTGGGGAGAGCAGCACTGAGGAAAGAGGACAGCCTGGAGGGGAGTATGTCACTCGTTTTAAGGAGAATTTACAGGTAATGAGGAATTGGGAAACAGACCCTTGAAAAAAGTCAGGGAACTCAACATGTTTATGGTCAGCAAACTGAAGAGAGATCATTTGACACTGCTAATTTGGTGTTAGTGCTGAGCCCAGTGATGGGGCGGGAGGGGGGAAGGAAGGTTTATTGGGAATGACCTTTTCAAGTGATTGAAGGGGTGAAGGCCGTCACATCTGATGTAAATATAACCCTTCCAGCCCTCTGAGTTGGCAGCAACAAGGGCCGGGTTCAGTATCCAGGGGGTCTCTTTCAGTAATGCAATGCAAAATCGGCTTGGGCTCCCACCCAGTGACTTGGGACAATTACATACCACCCCCTGGGTGCCTCGAGGAGGCAATACTTCCCCTCTCACAAGCACAGAGTCTGAGTGTAGCAAAATCCTTTTAATAAAGGAGGGAAACAATGTGGCATCATAGTGGGAAAACCCCACAAACAGGATTCATAACATAAACAACGAGTCAAAGACACAGCAAGTATGTTTTGGCAATGTCCTTTTCCCTTTAGGGTCTTAAGTCCAATCATCCCAAAGTCCATCAACCGCAAAGTCTCTGTCCCTGGTCAGTGCTGCCCCATAGTTCAAAAGTTTATCTGCAGAGTTTAACCCCCCCCCCAGCCTGGGTGGAAATGGGGGGCACAAAGGGGTTAAGGGGCACCTTACGTGGTCCGAGACCGACTTCCCCACCTCTCCGTGGAGATCAACTGCAGCTTTCACAACGAACAGCTCCACTCCACTCACCAGCTTGTGAGCTGCTCCAGCCATCCGTGCAAACCGCTCTGCTCCTTCTGCTCATTGTTCTGTGGGCCAGTTCAAGCATCCCACAACCTGCTCTGCTCACTGTTCTGTGGGCCGCTCCAACCGTCGTGCAAACTGCTCTGCTCTGCCAGCCACTAGCAATATATCTTCAGGTTCCCCACTAGTTAACACAGCACTCAGCTCAGTAAGTTTTGCTGTTTAGTCATTTCAGCCTGCAGCAGGGGATCCTCAGTGCTGGTGCACCATTGGCCTAAAGTGCATTCAACTCAGCAGTCTCCAGCTAGATTCCTAGTAGAATCAAAATTAGCTCTGCTATTCAACACTAGGGAGAGACAAGGAGATGCAATTGGTGTTCCAGGCCCTCACAACACTCCCTACACCTCTCCCCCATTTCCTGGGTTTTGTAACCCATGTCCCTTGTCTGGCGAGTGCTACTTAGTTGATGGTGAGACACTCTGTCATAAAACAGATCCATAGTCTCTCAGTCACATAATCAGGGTAACAACACTTTATTCCTCCTGCCCCAATAACAGAGAAATTGAGGATCCCACAGCTGTCAAAGTGACCATTTTAGGCTGCCGTGGGCTATGCTAAGTGAGGTGGCTGTGCCTATGCAAACAAGATCAGCCCCTGAAATTCTTTTCCACACTCACCATAATTCACCACCACATGTCAGGATAGAGCTCATTCTGACTCTGCTTACAAAAGGAAGCTCAGCTACAGAGGAACGGTGCAAATCATGCATATCAATAGATTAAAACTTGCTCCCAAAGGGAGATGGCAGTAAATTTGGAGCCATTTAGGGATCTGGGTTAATAATCTGTCAGGGATGGTACTTGGTCCTGCTGTGAAGGCAGGGGACTAGACTTGATGACTGTTCAGTGTCTCTTCTAGTTCTATTAGATAGGTTTAGATTCATATTGAAAAAAAATCCCACTCCAAAGAAGGAAATGCTGGCCCTTAAAAACATCACACACAGGCATTTCCCTCGCCAAGTTTAGCTGCCCTAGACAGAGAAACAGTTACAGGGAATTCTCCTGTATCTCAAGTTTGCAGATGAAAGAGCTGCAGGATTCAATGTGCACATCAGATCCTGTGGACGTAAGAACAAACTAACTGTGAAAAACAGCGGAAAATATTAAATCAATGGAACAAGTTATTGAAATTTGGTCTGGAACTAATTAGACCTTAAGGAACAAAGGGCCTCTTGAGTTCTCCAGGCAGTCTAAAAAACTGGCTGAAAACACTCCTGCTCTCAAACCACTTTTACTTATTCTCCTCTCCTCCTAAAAAAGTCCTGTTCCTCTCACTCTCTCCATAATCATTCAAACGATGTGCTAAGGATCCTTTGAATTTAGGACTGAATCTTGCACAGACACTCTGTGATTCATAACAATGGGGAGGGTTTAGGGTTTTTCAATTTATTTTCATTATCGGGTTGCTGGTGTTTGTTTCTTCGTGCTTTAGAAATTGTTTGGATTCTAAGAGCAAGACATGCATTTGGGACAGTAGATCCTGTTGATTTTTGTTGGAACTTGGGCATTCAAATCCCCTAGAGAGCTCTGAAAAATGTCACCCCCATTTTTCATTCAGGAGTTAGGAAGAAACATCCTAAATTTGCTCTCTAAAGGACTAAGTCATTGTTCTTCTACTTTCTTCTGAAGCAGCTGGTGAATGACACTCCCTGAGACAGGATACTGCTTTAGATGGGGCACTCGTCTCTTCCAGCCTGGCAACTGCTACGTTCTCTTATGAAGAAGTAAATCTAGGTGCAGAGCCTCATCTGCCCTAAGTGTGGCTTCAGTGAAGCCAGAGGAACAGAGCAGATTTATACTGGGCAGGTGGTGGGGAGTTGTATTTTGTTTGGATCAAAAAATTCCACCTTTGTTATTTCATCAGCAAGTGTTGGTGACTCGCTGAGGTTTCCAAACCAAAGCACCTGCCTTGTGAGGCTGGACTGAACTCATTTGCACTATTAATGCTATTCCAGCCACGTCCTATGTGACATTTTTTTAAGGGACGGGAAATCCCAAGCTGTGATAAATGAAGGGGAAGCGGTGGGTGGGATGTAGCTCCCTTTTATGGACACCCACCAGCCGGGAGCTATAAAATCCCTCTAAGTAGCGGACCTCTAATTTATCTCCCTATAAAGGGTAAAAAAAGTCTCACTGCTCTGCATAGGTAAAGAGAAGTGAGCGGGCACCTGGCCAGAAGAGTCAATGGGAAGGCTATAACTTTTAAAAATTGAAACAAGACTCCCCTGTTTGTCTGTCTGTTGTTGTTCTCGGGGAGAGGCAGACAGGGGACAGTTATGCTGTGAGAAGCTTGGGCCAGGCATGAAAAATCATCACTATCATACCTAGAAACTATTCATCTAAACCCCCAGATATGCAGGGCCGGCTCTAGGCACCAGCAAAACAAGCAGCGTGCGCTTCCCACAGCGAGTCCGCCCAGGCGGGGTCCTGGGGAAACTAGAGGGTCCTGCACCCCCACTTCACAGTCAGATGTGACTCTTAGCCAGCCAGAAAAACAGAGGTTTATAAAGATGACAAGAACACGGTCCAAACCAGGCCTTGCCGGTACGGACAACAGGACCCTCTTTAGTCTGGTCCATCTGGGGCCTCCAGGGAGGCCACAGCCCCACTGGGAAGCCCAAGCCCCGTTGGGGTGACCTTCTCCATTTCCCAGTCTCTTCCAAAAACTGAAACTGCCTTCAACGTCTCATTCAGCCTCCCTCCGGCTCCCGCCCACCGCCCCCCAGAAGCCTTTGTCCAGTTTCCGAGGCAAAGGTATCACCTGGCCTTTAACCTCCCTCCTGGGTTCTCAGGTTACACGCTCAGGTATCCTCCCTTCCCCAATGTAGACCTTGCCAGCACAACTCCCCTGCATCCTTCCCAGGTCAATACTCCCCACTCAGCATTCACATAACACAGCAAGAACATTCCCACTTTCTCATAAAGGCCTTGAGGGTACCCAGCAGGAAGGAATTCCCAAATGCACCTTCCTGAGTTCTCAAATGGCTTTGGCACTTGAGTGGTGGCAAACTGATTGCCTAATTATTTGCTCCATTCTCTTTCATGACTCCTGCAGGTGACTTTGGTGTAGTGTAGTTTTTCTTTAAAGGCAGAACTGAGGCAGGCAGTTGTGTCTGAAACATACTTTGACCAAAGAGTGGGTGTTTCTGCTGGCCAGCTGATGAGCACATGTGGGCAAAGAGTCAGAAGCAGATTAATGTCACTGAGTTTTACTGGTGCAATGAAATCCAGAATCTCCGTGTGAAGCTGAACTAATTTTGCCCCATTGCCGTAAATCTTGTCAGCTCATCTCCAGCAATGCAAAATGAGTGTAAAGTTGATGTCAAGGAGCAGAGCTGGTTGAATTTACACCTCTCCTAGGTTGTCATGAAAGCCTGCTTCCGAGATGGGTGCTACGTGCTACTTGTCACTGGAGGTCCCGCCAGAGGAGAAGAGACGAATGTGCTGGATAAAGGAGAATTATTCTAAAAAAGGACTGCTGACTCCATAATGATGTTTCAGCAGAGCCTCTGTTGGAGGGTTTATTACTGGAAATGCTCTCAAATGACATGCCAGAGGTACACTGGTTTAAATATTCAGCCTTAACATCTGGAGGAGCAGTAGCAATGGAAATGGACTTGATTTGACCTGATGGCTCCAGATACAGTACCCATAACAAATGGTCAGGTGAGTCAAGTTTTCCCAGCATTCGCCTTTATGCATTGAAACCCCCAAATACTAGGGAAGGGAAGCTCTATAGAACAGGGAGAGGGATTTGTGTAGTGCATGTTGGGAAGAGCTTTCTAGCCAAGAACCAAACTTTCAAAGTGCTCTAGAAGCAAAGCCATCTTGTCCTGAACGGTGCTCTGCAATTCAAGGAGTTCAGGCCAGAGTTAACTTTGCTTTGTTAGAGCAGGTAATGCAAGGTGGAACTGCACCCCAGTGTGGAAGCCCCTCAGAATGCTGTAAACTACTTCAAGGGCTGATTTCTCCTGTCACTCCAGGGCTTCAAAAAGTCACATCTTGAGACGTGCCTGTGCTGTTGGTTCTTCAGGGATGAATTTTGTCCAGGGCAATGTTTAAAGAAGGAGGGAGGAACAAGGAGAACCAGAAGACAGATATTGTGATGCCTCAGAGTTTTTAATGTGAGTCACATTTGCAGTACACAGTACAGGAAAAATACTAGAGCGGACCAAACAGATATTCAGTTTTTCAAGAAGGGCTGCTACCGATCACCCACCTCAATGGGATCTATTTCACACACAATGTTTTTTGTTCTTGTTGCAGCTGTAGATATTGACAAGTCACCTACGCACCCGTGTTAAGCTAGTTTTATTGCCCCAGTTGGTGAGAAGTGAGGCAAAGCAAAACAGAAGCAGAGGACTAGGCAGCTTCTCAGTTAAACATCAGCCACAGAGAAGATCAAAGTAAGAAGCTAAAGATACGTATTGGTGGAAAGGATAGAGCAGACGGGGTCTAATTCTCCTTCCTAGCAAGTACTCTTTTTCCCACTCTCAAGAGATATAAAATAATAATAAATGGACCTGATTCCCATCTTAAGGCTCCTATTTCCCTTAAACTGTGGAGTGACTGTAAACAGCCTGCCTCTAATTCAGATCGAGTCCACAGGTGAAAGCGAGAATCAGCACACGGGTGGGAAAGCCTCGGCAGAAAGAGTCATAAAGCGTAACATTAGAAATGCAGCACGGCTGTCAGCCCAAGGTGCTGAGCACACACAGCTCCCACTGAGTTCAGCTGGAGCCCTGGTTGCCCAGCACTTCTGAAAGCCATGCCCAAAAGATCAGGGTTGAAGATGTATCTTGCTGTTCATTTCCTGGTTCTTCCTTGTTCAACAAATATTCCTGATAGATTTAACATGGCCCACACTTTCCATGGAGGTACCTATGGCAAGATACGCCAGAGCCACATAATCCCCCATAACCATAACCGCCCGGGTAAGCTCCTAATCCCCCATAACCACATAATACCCCATAACCATAACCGCCGCCATAACCAGCGTATCCCCCTAAACCATACAATCATCCATAAAGGCCTCCATAGCCATACAATCCCTCATGACCAAATGAGCCCCTGAAAGCAGGTACGACCACAGGTGCTCCTACAGCTCCCATTTCACTCTCCTAAGAGAAATGGTTGAGAATCGGTCCTGGGAGGGTCACGACAACAGGTGAGGGTCTGATCACCACTTCAGAATCAGGGCACTGCCTAAGACGTGGCTCGTTGGAGCTGCCAGTAACTGGACTGGGTCGGGCCACCCCACCGTCTGGATAGCACAGGCTGGAGAAAGTCGTCTTTCTGGGATGGAGGTAAACCTGAAACACACAACAGGGACTAGAGTCAAGAGAAGGTACAAGAGCTGGTGGAAGAAAGGCTTCAAAGCTCGGTGCTGCCCAAGAGAGAAAGAAAGAGTGGACTATGTCTCTGTGTTCATGGCCATGTCTTTCTTTCTATAGCCTCTTTCTACACCTTTTGTCCACTCGCACTAAACTTCCCTCCCAACCGGTCCCCTTGTGCTCCTTGAAATGGCTTGGTCTGAAAAACATTGACTGGAATAAGTGTCACTATTTCTGTGCTGGACTCCAGGGATTCTGTGCCCATTTTAGACATTTCTCAAAGAGAACATTACCGGGATAATGGTAATTGTATCCTTTCGTCTGAGGATTTATCCTTGAGTCTGGTATCCCAGCATTGTTCTTTGAGTTTCCAAAGCTTGTAAGTCAACAGTACTTGCCAACCAATACACAGAAAGCTTTAATTTTCTCCAAAGAAATCACTAAGGACAAGCTCCTCAGTTGGTGGGTTCAGGTCCACTGAGTTCCATGGAGGGACACTAAATTACACCATCTGAGGAAAAGCACCTTCAATGGGTATTTCTGCTGAAAAGAGCATAAGAATTGCTAGACTGGATCTCACCACTTGTCAGCTTAATCCATTCTCCTGTCTCCAATAGTGATCAGTAACAACTGCATCTGAAGAAAGTAAAAGACCTCCGAAGAGGTCTTTTCTGGACTAACCTGGGAAACTTTCTTCCTAATATGGCTAAGTGAAAATGGCTAAATGACTTTCTAAAGCTTTAACTTTCTAAAGTTATGAAAAAGATTTCAGTACCCTAAATCTATTTCCAGTTAAGAGGAAATAGTTTTCCCAATTGCATATGTTGCTCTAAAATAAATCATGAATCCACCAGCTCCTGTAACTAAATCACTACACAAGATAATTATGGAAGAACACCCTGATCCTTGATTAATATCACCATGACTACATGTAAGACTCGATTATCCCTGAAAATAACCCCTACTGTCACATCCTTAGAGTTCAAAAGCGATTGAGTTGAACTGGACTTACCCAGTTCAATGAGGAGCTGAAGTCCAGAGAAGGGTGTAGAAGAGCCCAGAGTGATGACTGCTTTTACATGGTTCGTAGGACTACCTGGAGGTTCTGGGATGCTGTTTGTGGAGGCGGTTGTAATTCATTACCAAATAAACTTGATTGTCTTGCAAAATCCTCCTTTGGATGCAGCTGTTTTCCTCAGGAGCTGTGATTCTAAGCTGAATCTGAGCCTCAGAGGGCATGACATGCATGTTGCATCCTTCATCTTTCTTTCATCTTCAGATGGTACTGGCCAACTGCATTCCTCATGCTATTCCATTGACATTATTGCTGCTTCAATGAGAATGAATATCAAGGTGATTCTGAGCAGCGTCAGTAGCACAAATGGGTGCGATGAAAGGAATCCAGTATGGCTCTTGCCATTCATGCTGGCCATGGTTCAGGGCATTGGGCAGTTCATTCTAACCCTGCCAGGAAGGAAGCAGCCATATTTCTGCATTCTCAACGGCTCAGACCCCCAATTGACTTTGAAGTTAATGGGAGTCATTCCAGTGCCCACGTGCATATTTCTTGTCAAGGCCTTAAGTCTGAATTTCACCCTTTGGCTGGGGGATGATACGATGCCTATGAACAACTTGAGTCCAATTTTTAACTTCCAAACTGAGTCTTAAGAGGGTCTCAAGTGCAGTATGGCCTTTTGTGATGGCTGTCTGCGCAGGGATGAATCTTTCCTTATGGTGAGTAATACTTGCCCTAACATTGGACCTCCCCTTGGGTCACCAATGTTGTCTCAAAGGGCTGCCTAGAGTAGATTTGCTCCTAGGTCAAGGGAAGGGATGGCGGACAGGGAAAGGAAGCAAGAAGGAAGAGGTGGCTGTGGGGTGAGATTTGACATAAATGCTGCACAGCCACAGGGCATGTTGCAGAAGAGATTCCTGCCAGAATCCGAATGTTATTTAAAGTGTGACAGATATCCCCAAGGGCAGGGTTCATATCCAGGGAACGAGGCAGAGGAGTCTGCCTTTGATTATGAGGCCCTGAATCTCTGGGAAGTTGAAGCAACTGTGCTGATTTACACCAAGGGGCACCTTCATTTTCCAGTTAAAATATTTCAAAAACTACCAAATGCAAAACTACATTGAAATGAAAAGGAAACAGCCCCAGATTGTGTGTCTCTAAGTTATGATGCGCTTAACAGAAGGACAAGGGAGCTTGGCCTCCATTTTGTTTAAAGTGACTCTATTACTCAGTGCAGAGGTGTCTAATCTCCACAACAACCTAGTACTCTTCTTAGAATAGAACCCTCTGCAGGTGTGAAACACCAGTGAGCGTTTGTGAGGGGCTTTGAAATCTGGAGTTCTGAGAACCCTGAAGAACTTCCAGCCTCAAAGCCCTGACTCTCTATGACTGAGAGGTGTAGAAAGAGAGGGAGGTAGGGATGACCTGGGGGTCAGTGGCAGGACCAGAAGTAGAACCCAATCTTCCAACTCCTCCTACCACAGGCAGGGCTGTCACTAGGGAGCGGCGAGGGGGTCAGATGCCGAGTGTGTAAAGCTACTAGAGCGCAGAAACGGGGCAGGTCAAGTGTACTAACCTCCCCTGTCCCGCAGGATCGGGCCCAGCCATGTCCAGATGGAGCTCAGGGTTCACGGGCCCAGGGGTCAAGACAATTGGAGGCTCCTAGGAACTAGGACACTGATGGGGTGGCAGGAATGGTGCTGAGTGCTGCTTGGGTCCTACTGAGCGTGCTCATTGCTCAGTAACATCTGCTGAAGCAGCTGCGCTTGCTGGTGATTGAAAAGGTTAAAGGGTGTGTTACGTTATTGATATAAACTGGGACCATATAGAACATAGGTTTCAACCAAGGTCCTGTAGTGGCACCAGATCTTGTGTAAAGGGGGTCATCTAAGGTGTCTATGACCAAGTTATGAGTTACTGATTATGATTATGCTGTCTGTATGTCTGTATCATTTTGTAGTTGAAGTTATGAATATTGACTGTATACTGTCTGTATTTCAAACTTGTGCTGTGTTACTGCGAGAGATCCCAGACAAGTGGGTGTTAGCTCTGCTTAGCCTGCTTGATGGCTCATTAAGGACCATCAGCTACACAACTGACCCATTGAGAGGAGGCAGATACGCCTTGTGACTCAGCAGGGTGTGCAGAAACTGGCCCATGTGACTCCAAACTCCATTTTGCTGTAATTTTCCACAGTAAGAACAAAGAAGTGTTCTTACACTTGGAAGTGCCTATATAAGCTTGATGCCTCATCTCCATTTTGTCTTCAATCCTGCTTCCTACCTCTGGAGTGACTTTGCTACAAGCTAAAGCTCTGCAAAAAGGACTGATGACCCATCCCAGCGAGAGATGTTCTCCAGAGACTTGATTTGAACCTGCAGTTTACTCCATCACTGCTACAAGCCTGAACGAAGAACTTTGCCATTACTGTATGGAATTGATTCCATTTAACCAATTCTAGCTCTCATCTCTATCTTTTTCCTTTGATGAATAAACCTTTAGATTTTAGATTCTAAAGGATTGGCAACAGTGTGATTTGTGGGTAAGATCTGATGTGCATATTGACCTGGGTCTGTGGCTTGGTCCTTTGGGATCGAGCGAACCTTTTTCTTTTACTGGGGTGTTGGTTTTCATAACCATTCATCCCCAGGACGGGTGGCACTGGTGATGACACTGGGAGAGTGGAGTGTCTAATGAAATTGCTTGTGTGACATGTGGTTAGCCAGTGAGGTGAAACTGAAGTCATTTTTGTCTGGCTGGTTTGGTTTGCCTTAGAGGTGAAAAAAACCAGTCTTGGGCTGTGACTGCCCTGTTTGAGCAATTAGTCCTGAATTGGCACTCTCAGTTGGGTCCTGCCAGAACCGCTTCGTCACAGTGGCGTAGTCGGCAGGATCCACAGAACCAGGTCAATTAAGCTTTGCGTCAGAACCCCACACTATCCAAATTTGAAATTTGGGATTGAGAGTTTGGTTGGTTAAAGAGCAATTGCAATGGATGAGCAAAGAGCATATGAGGGTCTTGACAAAAAAGCCCTGGATGATTTGTGTTCAGAAAAGGGGATAAGCTTTAAAAAGAAAGCTACAAATTAAGAACTGAGAGATCTGCTAATGGCCGGTGATCAGGAGGCAGGAGCACAGCCCTTACCTGATACCACAGAGACTGCAGAAGCAATTCGAATGAAAGAGGCAGCGAATCAACAGTAATTCGAGCATGAACAGAACCTAGCAGACCTGAGATTGCTGGAAAGGCAGAAAATAGCTGAATTAGAAAGAGAAGCTGCTGAAAGACAGAAAGAAGCTGCTGAGAGAGAGAAAGAAGCTGCTGAACGAAAGAAGGAGGCTGATGAGAGAGAAGAAAAAGCTCATAAGGGGCATCTGGAATTACTGGCTGCTGAGGAGAGAGCTCGACAGATGGAACAGGAGACGGCCAGACTGCAGCTCCAAGTAATGGAAGAGCGGAGAAAGTCATCGCCACCTGGTACTCCACATACCCACAGCCAGGAGAAGAACTGGGAAAAGATGTGTCCCATTTACAATGATACGGAAGATATAGAGGAATTCGTGTCCACCTTTGAGCGCCTTTGCAATCTGTACCAGATCCCCGATGAACAGCGAATGGCTGTCCTGCTGACCAGACTGACTGGAAAAGCCAAGGAGGTATTTAATGATTTGGGGGAACAAGAAGCCTTGGGTTATGGACGGTTTAAAGATTCTGTGTTAAGGCGGTTCATGGTTACTCCTGGTTCTTACAGAGTTAAGTTTAGAAAGTTTAAGAAGTCTAATGATTGTACTTTTGTAGAATGTGCTCATAAGCTAATGGGTTTTGTTAAAAAGTGGGTGATGGGAGCAAAGGCGCATGGGAGTTTTGAAAAGCTGTTGGATTTAATAACTTTGGAACAGTTCTTAAACATTATGCCTGACCACCTGAGAGCAGCTGTGTGTGATAGGGACCCCGAGTCAGTCCTACGGGCTGCAAAGATTGTGGATGCCCATACCCAAAATAGGGCTCGGGAAGGGTATAAACCCCAAGGGAAAAGTAGTCACCATTCTCCTCAGTTTAAGAGGAGGGAAGGATTTAAAGGTAAACCTGGCCCTGACTCTTATAAGGTGGCTCGCGGGAGCGCAGAGGGTGAGAATTCTCACCCCAAACATAAACAGGTTACATGCTATCACTGTGGGATGCTTGGCCACCTAAAACCAGATTGCCCAACCCTAAAGGGCAGCTCAAAACCAGCAACCCCAAAAGCCACAGTAGATGCCGATTCCATTACTCTGAGCACCCAGGCTGAGCCAAGCCACAACAGCACCACTTTAAGTCCAGGGGCAAGCAGAGCAGTGGCTAATGCCAACCCCCTCATCTCCGGTGCTCTGGGAGGAGGGGATCAGCTCACCAGCTATGTCAGAACTGAGGCTTGGCAGGAAAGTGAGAGGTTTATTATGGAGGCAAAGGTCAATGGTGTTGAACGCGTGGGATGGCGGGACACTGGCTGGGGTGTAACTATGGTCAAGGGACATCTGGTGAAGCCAGAGGACATGTTGCCGGGGGAATATGTGATGGTAGTGGCACTATCTGAGTACTCTGTGGACCTGCCAATGGTTAGAATCCACCTTGAGTGGGATGGCTTTAAAGGGGACGTGAAGGCTGCAGTCCGGGATTTAATTCCGGCTGATGTTTTGTTAGGAAATAACATACGGGGGTGCCTGGTCAAATGACTGTGGTGACCAGGTCACAGAGGAAGTTTGGGTCTGTGGCAGATGCCCTGACTGATGGCAGTGAGGGGGACAGCGAACAGACAGAGAGTGTCTCTCAAGATGAATCAGGTGAAGGTTTGTCTGAAATGTCAGAGAGGGTTCTGAATTCAACCAAAACCCAGGGTGACTTCATGGTGGTTCAGCAAAGTGACGTATCTCTGGAGAGAGCCAGAAATGATGCTCAGAATTAGGTCCCAGCCAATGAAGAAAGAGGCAGATTTTTTATGCAGAATGGGCTGTTGTATAGGGAGCCTCTCAGGGGAAAGAAGAATTCCCAAACGGCGGCTCGCAAACAGCTTGTGGTACCGGAGAGTTGCCGCAATGAGTTGTTAAAGTTGGCTCATGATGGTCCATTTGCAGGACATCTGGGTATAGGCAAAATGTGTGACAGGCTGGAGCAAAATTTCTACTGGCCTCACCTCTTTGAGACTGTGAGAGATTACTGCGAAAGCTGTAAACTGTATCAAAAGCATAAGAGGTTGAAGGGACCTAGCAAGGAGCCCCTCCAGTCTCTGCCCATTATAGGGGAGGCTTTTGCCAGAGTGGCTGTGGATATTGTGGGGCCATTCCCAAAACCTTCCAAGAATGGGAAAAAATACATCCTGGTACTGGTAGACTTTGCTACCCGATATCCTGAGGCTGTAGCCTTGGCTAACATTGAGGCAGAGACAGTGGCAGTGGCCTTGTTCTCTGTTTTTAGCAGAATGGGTTTTCCCAAGGAAATACTGTCTGATCGTGGGTCTAACTTCATGTCTGTGGTTTTCAGGCAGTTGTGGGAATTATGTGGGGTGAAGCACCTGAAAGCTGCTCCCTACCACCCCCAGACTAATGGCCTAGTGGAAAGGTTCAATGGGATCCTGAAGTCTATGTTGAAAATGTACATGGATAGATGCCAGAATGACTGGGATGTTCTACTGCCATATCTATTGTATGCATACAGGAGTGTACCCAAAGAGTCTACAAGGTTTGCTCCCTTTGAACTGCTCTACAGAAGGCAGGTCCGGGGGCCCCTAGATTTGGTTCGTGACTCATGGGAGGGTCAGGTGGAGGATACAGAGCAGCCGGTGGCTGAGTATGTGGCTCAGTTCAAGGAGAGTTTGCAGCAGATGATGAAGTTGGTTGAGCAAAATCTGAAAGAGAGCCAAGATGCTCAGAAAGCCTGTTATGACAGAGATGCTTAGGAGATAGCATTTGAAATAGGGGGTATGGTGTTGGTGCTAGATCCTGTCCGGAGGAACAAAATGAAGGATGTTTGGACTGGATCCATGGAGGTAGTGGAAAGAATTAATGAGGTAACCTACCTGGGTCACAGGGTGGGCAATGGGCGACTGCGCCCTGAGCCTTCAAAGGTGGAGGCCATTAAGAACTGGCCTATCCCAAGAACTAAGAAACAGGTCCAATCATTCATTGGTCTAGCCAATTATTACAGGAGGTTTGTTCAGGGATTCAGTGACATTGTTGCGCCCATCACAGACCTAACGAAAAAGGAAAAACCAGACCGGGTGCAATGGACGGAGGCCTGTGAGCAGGGATTTCAAAGCATAAAAAGTGCTTTGGCCAAAGAGCCTGTGCTGGCCAGCCCAGATTTCAAAAAACCTTTTTTGCTATGTACAGACGCTTCCAATATTGGGCTGGGGGCAGTGCTAATGCAAGAGGGGGCGGGGGGTAAGAGGCATCCCATGGCATACTTAAGCAAAAAGTTATCCCCCACTGAGCAAAATGACGCTACCATTGAGAAGGAATGTTATGCCATTGTCTGGGCTGTCAAGCAACTTAAGCCCTATTTGTACAACCAAAAATTCACGGTGTTGAGTGATCACGCCCCTCTGGTCTGGCTGCACAGGGCCAAAGGTACCAACTCCAGGTTGCTGCGCTGGAGTTTAGCCCTTCAAGAGTATGAAATGGACATAATCCACATAAGGGGGAAGGAAAATATTGTAGCTGATGCATTGTCCCGAATAGGGAATCCTTAGGATGCAGTCAGAGATGTCTGTGTCATCCCTTCCTGCATCAATTTTGCAGTTGGAGGTATGATGTTATTGATATAAACTGGGACCATACAGAACATGGGTTGCAACCAAGGTCCTGTAGTGGCACCAGATCTTATGTAAAGGGGGTCATATAAGGTGTCTAAGACCAAGTTATGAGTTACTGATTATGATTATGCTGTCTGTATATCTGTATCATTTTGTAGTTGAAGTTATGAATATTGGCCGTATACTGTCTATATTTCAAACTTGTGCTGTGTTACTGGGAGAGATCCCAGACAAGTTGGTGTTAGCTCTCCTTAGCCTGCTTGATGGCCCATTAAGGACCATCAGCTACACAACTGACCCATTGAGAGGAGGCAGATACGCCTTGTGACTCAGCAGGGTGTGCAGAAACTGGCCCATGTGACTCCAAACTCCATTTTGCTGTAATTTTCCACAGTAAGAACAAAGAAGTGTTCTTACACTTGGAAGTGCCTATATAAGGCTGATGCCTCATCTCCATCTTGTCTTCAATCCTGCTTCCTACCTCTGGAGGGACTTTGCTACAAGCTGAAGCTCTACACAAAGGACTGATGACCCATCCCAGCAGGAGATGTTCTCCAGAGACTTGATTTAAACCTGCAGTTTACTCCATCACTGCTACAAGCCTGAACTAAGAACTTTGCCATTACTGTATGTAATTGATTCCATTTAACCAATTCTAGCTCTCATCTCTATCTTTTTCCTTTGATGAATAAACCTTTAGATTTTAGATTCTAAAGGATTGGCAACAGCGTGATTTGTGGGTAAGATCTGATGTGTATATTGACCTGGGTCTGTGGCTTGGTCCTTTGGGATCGAGAGAACCTTTTTCTTTTACTGGGGTGTTGGTTTTCATAAGCATTCATTCCCAGGACGGGTGGCACTGGTGGTGATACTGGGAGACTGGAGTGTCTAAGGAAATTGCTTGTGTGACTTGTGGTTAGCCAGTGGGGTGAAACCGAAGTCCTTTTTGTCTAGCTGGTTTGGTTTGCCTTAGAAGTGAAAAAACCCTAGCCTTGGGCTGTGACTGCCCTGTTTGAGCAATTGGTCCTGAATTGGCACTCTCAGTTGGGTCCCGCCAGAACCGCATCGTCACAGTGTCGTGCTCTCTTATTTGTCAGTGTCTGATTTTGCAAAGGGACACATTTCTGTTTAGCCAAAGTGAGCAGAGATGCCTCATACTTGTGTGAAGAGTGCAGATAACATCTGCTATGTTTGTGGTGAAGTGACTTTTGCATCACAAAAGCGCAGTCTAACCACTATGGTTAAGAAAGCCTTTCACCTTTCTTTTGGCTGCAAAATTGGAGATCGGGACAAGAGGTGGGCCCCACACATATGCTGCAACACTTGTGCAACAAATCTTCGCCAGTGGTTGAACAGGAGAAGGAAATCTATGCCTTTTGCAGTGCCAATGATTTGGAGAGAGCCAACAGATCATACCAGCAATTGTTACTTCTGCATGGTGCCTCCAGTTGGGAAAGGTGTGTCAAAGAAGAAAAAGTGGACTGTGCGTTATCCAAACATTCCATCAGCTATACGCCCAGTACCCCACGGAGAAGGACTGCCGGTTCCTGATGCACCAGAATCCTTCTCACTTGAGTCAGACGAGGAAGAGGAAGAGGATGAAACTTCTGGTCCTGAACCATCAGTGACACAGGACCCACATTTTCTCCCATCCTCCTCCTCTGAAGCACACCTCAGAACACAAGGTGAACTGAATGACCTTGTCAGGGATTTGGAACTACCCAAGAGTAAGGCAGAGCTGTTGGGCTCCAGACTACAGCAGTGGAATCTCCTGGCAGGCTCTCAGGGCAAATGGAGCCCATCAATGCTTGCAGACTATTGCTGGACAGTGACAAGAGATGCTCCATTTAATGAATACAAGAGACAAGCCAAGAAGCGCCAAGTAGACACTGAATAGGACTAAACTATGTACATAATAGTTTTTTGCCTTTTGTTTCATAATAAATTTTATTGTTATAACCCTTTTGCTGATTTTTAAAGTGTTACATAAACAGGACAGGTGAAATATTATCATGTATAGCAACCATAAACACATGAAAAGACCTAGGTTTACAATTTATGATTAAAACTCTACTATCTATACAATATACATAGACATGAAATGTAAAAACTTAAATATCTTAGAAACAGTAGCCAATCAGTTGTTTTAATTGTCATATTTGAATTCAGCACATCAAAATACATAATAAATATCACATTTTATCTCTGAAGCAGATGACTTCTCAAAAATTGTAGACCAGTGCTATCAGTGAGCTCCCAGCTGCTTCAGTCCACGGTTTGCCAATCAGTGTGGTATGGGGCGTGTCCCCCCTCTCCATGCTCCAATATTATCCTCCCTCTTTGTTTCATGTCGATATTCTCCAGAGAAGGCAGGGAAATGGACCTATCGCTCCGCGCCCATCTATTCGCTCGCCTCGCGCATGAAGGAGTTTGCGAATGACCAGACTCCAGGTAGGAGAGCTCATGACCTAGCTCCTGCCCCCATCGCCCCACTGCATCACTGGCCAAACACCTCGAGGTTCCCAGGCACAAATCAGTGACCGATGGCTCAGACATTTGTCTGGATTTGTCCCCATCCTCCCCTTCCCATTCCCGGGAGCTCTGGCTCCCGCACGTGCCTATCTCCACACCCAGGGACCCTAGAGCCAGTTCACTGCTTTTCCAGCCTCTTATCCAAAGTGGGTGCTACTGGGCAGGGTGGCAAGAGACTGTCAGAGGGGGGGATCAACCCACTGGTTTGGGGTGCGAGTGGACCCCGGAACCTGGCAACTGCTACTGAATGCTGAACAGAGGCCAGAGCCGCTGGCTACCTGAAAGGGGGTCCAAAGAGGATGGATCTAGACTGTTCTCAGTGGTACCAGATGACAGAACAAGGAGTAATGGTCTCAAGTTGCAGTGGGGGAGGTTTAGGTTGGATATTAGGAAACACTATTTCACTAAGAGGGTGGTGAAGCACTGGAAGGGGTTTTACTTGACTAACTTAAACTTAAAATTCAAACCTAATAAACAAAGTAAGAACAAAACTTAGGGAAACCGAGCTCTGCTTAGTTTTTTTTAAACTTAAAGTTTCAGAAGAACAAGTGCAGCCTCCTAATAGTAGTAGTTCTTGTAGCTAGATAGACTCGCTAGAGATCAAGTAGAAATAGAATGGAAGTGAGAATGACAGAGCAGAGCGCTGTAGCGAGGTGAGTTACCTTTTCTACAGGGCACATGTGCTGGGGGAAAAAATTATGCCCAAAGTTTACTTTTTAGCCACAAAATGTTGGGGTGCGTTTACCCCATAGGCTAGTATGTTTGTGCGTATTGATGACATGTACATACACACAGAAGTGTCCTTGGGGTGCACCAGTTAAGTTTGTGGGTACAACATTGAAACCCCCCTGTGCCATTTTTCATTGTTTATTGGTCTAGATAAAAGGTCACAGACATTGGCGGGGGTACTTATCTACTTAGGTAACAAGCTGTAGGTTCACTTTAATTTTTGAGTAAAAGGTTTTATTATCGATATGCTCACTTTGTCTTACCTTAACATACAGGAAATGGCCTGTAGGTTTTTTGCATTACCACCAAACCTACTTTAATATAAATTTATAAACCTATTACAATGCATCAAACACTTAAACTATAAGAAAAAAAAAATATATATATATGCAACCAAGCAGGTTAGTCCTATAGGCTACACTTCCTCGTCTCATCTCACTCCTGCCCTCCCCATCCCTCCCCATTCTCTTCTGCCCTCAGCCCCCCGAGCCCTGCCCCTCTACGCCTCACCTCACTCCTGCTCTCCCCACACATCCCACCCTTCTCCTTCTGTCCTCACCCCCAGTGAACCTTGCCTCTCCCCAGTCTCACCTCACTCCTGCCCTCCCCACACACCCCACCCCTCTCCTTCCTTCCTCACCCCCACTGAACCCTGCCTCTCCCCAGTCTCACCTCACTCCTGTCCTGCCCTCCCCTGCCCTCCCCCGCTCCCTAGAGCAGCCCTGTCAGATTTCTGATTTGTCCAAAGTGGTGGTTGAGTGTCAGTTCTTTCCCTCGCTGACCCCTCTTCCCCCATCCCACGGCCTGCCGCCTACGGGCTCCCCCCAGTGATCGGGCCCAAGGTCGTCGGCAAGAGCTCTGCCCCAAACTATTCCCTCCTGGGGCGCAGCTTGCTTGGCAGCTTCTATGAGGACCTGAGCAAGGTGAGAGGTAGCCGCGGAGCTGGGGAGGGGGGTACTCAGATGGAAGGGGGTGAGGGAAGGGGGTGGGGGACACACTGGCGATGGGGAATGGGGGTGTAGGATGCCAGCTGGGTTGTGGCTCGGCCTGCTTGGGGGGAGCACCCCTGGGAATGGACTGTTGGCGACTGAGCTCTGCTCTCCTTGTGTGCAGACGCCAGGGCCCTGTAACTACCGTGTGGTGGAACCCAGCGTGTACAAGACCCGGGCCCCCCAGTACAGCATGCTTGCCCGCAACATGCTCCCTGGGGACAACACGCAGAAACCAGGGCCCGGGGCACACAGCCCGGAGAAGGTGAGGTGGGGGCCGGGACCCACACACACATGGGCTCACAAGAGTTGTTGTGACAGGGAGGTGCTGAGAACGTGTTGGCTGGGGGAGAGACTGGAGATCTCATGGAGAGATTTCCCTGGCAGTGAACAGCCCGTGTGTGTGTGTGTGGGGGGGCGATGCAGTATGTGTGGGGGTGATGCAGTGTGTGTGTGGTGGGAGGTGATGCAATGTGTGTGAGGGGGTGATGCAGTGTGTGTGTGGGGGTGATGCAGTGTGTGTGTGGGGGGGCGATGCAATGTGTGTGAGGGGGTGATGCAGTGTGTGTGTGGGGGTGATGCAGTGTGTGTGTGTGGGGGGTGATGCAATGTGTGTGAGGGGGTGATGCAATGTGTGTGTGAGGGGGTGATGCAGTGTGTGTGGGGGTGATGCAGTGTGTATATGAGAGGGTGATGCAGTGTGTGTGAGTGCATGTGTGTGTAGTGGGAGAGCTAAGGTCTCACACAGGATTGTAGTCATGGGGGATGTTGAGATCTGATGGGGGGGCACATGTGTGTTTATAACATGGGGGGATGTATGTGTGGGATGTAGTGTATGTGAGAGGGGGGATGCAGTGTGTGTGTGTGTGCGCATGTGCGTAGTGGGGGAGCTAAGGTCTCATGAAGGATTGTAGTCGTGGGGGAGCATTGAGCTCTGATGGGGGGGCGGGGGGAGTGTGTGTTTCTAACGTGGAAGCCAGGATCTCCGCAGGGTGCCAGCAGGTGCTGGGGGGAGGAGCTGAGATCTCATGCGCTGATCCTGCGGTGTTCTGCTCCCTCTCCCTGCAGTACATCCAGCAGCGTGGCCAGACCTTTGGGATCCGCCACTCCGACTACCTGGCGCCCCTTGTCATAAACAGATAGCTAAGGGTTAATGTCTCTTTCACCTGAACCACCTGACCAGAGGACCAGTCAGGAAACAGGATTTTTTTCAACTCTGGGTGGAGGGAATTTTGTGTCTGAGTCTTTGTCTGTCTGCCTGCTTTTCTCTCAGCTTTGAGAAGTGATTTCTGTTTTCTAATCTTCTGTTTCCAAGTGTAAGTACCAAACATGGTTTTGTTGTTTTTGTATTTACATGTCTATAGTGGCTGGAGTGCTTTGATTTGTATTCTTTTTGAATAAGGCTGTTTATTCAATATTCTTTTAAGCAATTGACCCTGTATTTGTCACCTTAATACAGAGAGACCATTTTTTATGTATTTTTCTTTCTTTTTTATATAAAGCTTTCTTTTAAGACCTGTTGGAGTTTTTCTTTACTTCAGGGAAATTGAGTCTGTACTCACCAGGGAATTGGTGGGAGGAAGAAATCAGGGGGAGATCTGTGTGTGTTGGATTTGCTAGCCTGATTTTGCATTCCCTCTGGGTGAAGAGGAAAGTGCTTTTGTTTCCAGGACTGGAATTACAGAGGGTGGACTCCCTCTGTTTAGATTCACAGAGCTTGTGTCTGTGTATCTCTCCAGGAGCACCTGGAGGGGGGAAGGGAAAAAGAATTATTTCCCTTTGTTGTGAGACTCAAGGGATTTGGGTCTTGGGGTCCCCAGGGAAGGTTTTTCAGGGGGACCAGAGTGCCCCAAAACACTCTAATTTTTTGGGTGGTGGCAGCAAGTACCAGGTCCAAGCTGGTAACTAAGTTTGGAGGTTTTCATGCTAACCCTCATATTTTGGACGCTAAGGTCCAAATCTGGGACTAATGTTATGACACGGTGTGCAGTGGTGAGATAGAATCCAGAAGCCAGTAGGAATATTATATTTTTCTTTTCTCTGCTAGGGACTTTTTAGCAGAGAGGGTTTGGTTTTCAAAGAATCCAGAGAGAATTTCTTTTTCTGCTCTCTCTGGCAGCTTGTGGCTTGCATATTAAGCAAGAAGCCATTAAGGAGCTGTTACAGGTCTTTTGTCATGTAATAGCACTCCCATTAGGAGGCAAATACCAGCAGTATATACATGCAAATAAAGTGGTTTTTCTAGTTTACGCTAGAGGAAGAAAAGGAAATAAGCACTGTTGCTAGGCAGACTTCAGGAGGCAACAGAGAACCTGCAGTTCTAAAGATAAACACCGGAGGGCACCCCAACACAAGAAAACAGAAACCATGTCTACCAAAACAAAAATGGTGGCCGAAGGACAAATCAAAGAAGCTGAACACAGGCGACAACTGGAAAAAAGACAAAAAGAGGTGGAGCTGAAAGAAAAGGAAAAAAGCATCAAACTGGCAGCCTACCAAAGAGAACAGGCAGCCAAAGAGGCAGCACACAAAAGAAAACTAGAAGAAGAAGAGGTGGCCCACCGAAGGAAACAAGCAGAAGAAGAGGTGGCCCACAGAAGGAAACAAAAAGAAGAAGAGGTGGCCCACCGCCGAGAAATGGAAAAACAACAACAAGAAAATGAAGAGAAGGAAAAACAGAGAAAACATGAACTGGACTTAGCGCACGCTGGGCTGCATGTGCCAGCCAATCCTAACAACCCTTCGCCAATTATCGTTCCACATCACAGAAAATTTCCCACCTACAAGGCAGGTGATGACACCGAGGCCTTCTTGGAAAATTTTGAAAGAGCCTGTCTTGGGTACAGCATCCCTGAAGACCAGTACATTGTAGAATTGAGGCCACAGCTCAGTGGACCTTTAGCAGAGGTGGCAGCTGAAATGCCTAAGCAGCAAATGAATGACTATAAACTTTTTCAAACCAAGGCCAGATACAGAATGGGGATCACCCCGGATCATGCCCGTCGGCGCTTCAGAACCCAAAAGTGGAAACCAGATGTGTCCTTTCCCAAACACACCTACTACGTTGGAAAAAATTATGAGGCCTGGATATCAGGACACAATGTTAAAACCTTGGAAGAACTGCACCTCCTCATACAAATGGAGCAGTTCTTGGATGGTGTTCCTGAAGACATCACACGGTACATACAAGATGAAAAACCCAAAAATCTCGCTGAGGCAGGGGAGATTGGAGCCAAATGAATGGAAGTGGCAAAAAGCAAAAAAGCTACAGTCAAGGGAAACAAATACCCCAGGGGGCACGCCGACCATAAACCCTACAACCGAGGACAGCCAAAGACCCCACATACAACCCAAGTAAAGCCACAGACGCCCTATTCTTCCACCTCACCAGTCTCCAGTAACTCACCTCGGCCCAGTGACCCATCAGATGGAAGATGCTTTAAGTGTAATGAACTGGGACATATCAAGGCCAACTGTCCAAAGAATACCATGCGAGTGCAATTCATTACACCACCATCACACCAAAGATCCCCAGGCCCAGATGCCTCTCAAATACCCTTGGAGCGAAGGGAAAATTTGAGAGTGGGCGGAAAGAAGGTTACTGCGTGGAGAGACACGGGGGCACAAGTGTCAGCTATCCACCAATCCTTCGTTGACCCCAAATTCATCAACCCAAAGGCCAAAGTTACAATTTACCCCTTCATGTCACAAGCTGTAGACTTGCCTACAGCTGAACTGCCTGTCCAGTACAAAGGCTGGTCAGGAATGTGGACTTTACAGGCCAAGGTGGATGCTATCCAAAAGTGGCCTGTCCCAAGGTCAAAGAAACAGGTCCAGTCCTTCTTAGGCTTGGCCGGATACTACAGGCAATTTGTTCCACACTACAGCCAAATCGCTGCCCCACTGACCGACCTCACCAAAAAGACCCAGCCAAATGCAGTTAAGTGGACTGATCAGTGTCAAAAGGCCTTTACACAACTTAAGGCAACGCTCATGTCTGACCCTGTACTCAGGGCCCCGGACTTTGACAAGCCATTCCTAGTTACCACGGATGCATCTGAGCGTGGTACAGGAGCAGTGCTCATGCAGGAAGCAACAGATCACAACTTCCATCCTGTCGTGTTTCTCAGCAAGAACCTGTCTGACAGGGAAAGTCACTGGTCAGTCAGTGAAAAGGAATGCTATGCCATTGTGTACGCCCTGGAAAAGCTACGCCCATATGTTTGGGAACGGCGGTTCCAACTACAAACTGACCATGCTGCACTAAAGTGGCTTCATACTGCCAAGGAAAACAACAAGAAACGTCTTCGTTGCAGTTTAGCTCTCCAAGATTTTGATTTTCAAATTCAGCACATCACAGGAGCTTCTCACAAAGTAGCTCATGCACTCTCCCGTGAGAGTTTCCCAGACTCTAGTAGTTAAAAAGTGTTCTTAAAATGTTGAAGTCTGTTAGTTATATACTTAGTGGTATATGTAAAGGTGCATGTGTTGTATTAATCTGTTTATTTTAAAGTTCTAGAAGGAAATCGCCGCCAGTGAGCTTCCCCACTATCTGCAATTTGGGGGTGTGTGTCATAAACAGATAGCTAAGGGTTAATGTCTCTCTCACCTGAACCACCTGACCAGAGGACCAATCAGGAAACAGGATTTTTTTCAACTCTGGGTGGAGGGAATTTTGTGTCTGAGGTCTTTGTCTGTCTGCCTGCCTTTCTCTCAGCTTTGAGAAGTGATTTCTGTTTTCTAATCTTCTGTTTCCAAGTGTGAGTACCAAACATGGTTTTGTTGTTTTTGTATTTACATGTCTATAGTGGCTGGAGTGCTTTGATTTGTATTCTTTTTGAATAAGGCTGTTTATTCAATATTCTTTTAAGCAATTGACCCTGTATTTGTCACCTTAATACAGAGAGACCATTTTTTATGTATTTTTCTTTCTTTTTTATATAAAGCTTTCTTTTAAGACCTGTTGGAGTTTTTCTTTACTTCAGGGAAATTGAGTCTGTACTCACCAGGGAATTGGTGGGAGGAAGAAATCAGGGGGAGATCTGTGTGTGTTGGATTTGCTAGCCTGATTTTGCATTCCCTCTGGGTGAAGAGGAAAGTGCTTTTGTTTCCAGGACTGGAATTACAGAGGGTGGACTCCCTCTGTTTAGATTCACAGAGCTTGTGTCTGTGTATCTCTCCAGGAGCACCTGGAGGGGGGAAGGGAAAAAGAATTATTTCCCTTTGTTGTGAGACTCAAGGAATTTGGGTCTTGGGGTCCCCAGGGAAGGTTTTTCAGGGGGACCAGAGTGCCCCAAAACACTCTAATTTTTTGGGTGGTGGCAGCAAGTACCAGGTCCAAGCTGGTAACTAAGCTTGGAGGTTTTCATGCTAACCCCCATATTTTGGACGCTAAGGTCCAAATCTGGGACTAATGTTATGACACCCCTCATCGTGGACGTAGTGGATTAAGCGAACGCGGTCGGAGAAGCAGAGGGAGCGACTGGTCGTGGGCGTTAGAGAGAGGGACGGACTGGACAAGAATTTTGCATTTGAAAAACTTTGCTGACTTAACACTCTGTTCAGTCGCCTTTGGCAAGTCAGCCTCCAGTTCCTCAGGCCCTGGGAGACCCGGGGAGCTTGGGCCTGGCATCTTCCCAGACCCTCAAACTACATTTCCCTTTGTGCAGTTTGAGCCCACTCCTCCATATCACCCTCCCCCATTATCATGCTGATTCCTCTCCCTGTTCTCCTGCTGCCCCTTGGTTATCCCTTAGCCAGCCTCGGCAGGGTTAGTGCTTTCAGCTTCCCCACCCCACAACTCAGTGGCCCCTGGCCCTCAGCAGTGTAGCTGCTCTTATCTGAGTTCCTGCCACTGTGTTCACATCTTTTTGGCGCTCAGATCCCTGGAGCTGAGCACAAGCTGGGCTCTCCCTGGAGCTGCGCAGAGAGGGCCCCTGCCTGCATTTGGATGAGAGGCCCAGAGCTGAGCGTTTCTCCTGCTGAGCTGCGTTTGCAACTCCCTGTCCCATCCTGATTTCCATGTGCTGAACCTTTTCTGTCTTCCTTGTGTCGGGACGGATCCCATTGCAATGTGCTGCACGGTCTGTGCTCATGCTGAGGTCACTCAGGATAGAACTTGGATCCTCCTGCTCCAAAAACACAGACTGCACCCACGTGAGCTACAGGAGAATCACCCCTTAGCTGTCCCTGTAATGGGCTCACCACACGCTATTGTGCAATTCTGATTCTGTCCAGTAGAGGGCAGTGCTCTCGCCATCATTCTCTGTGTCACACGCTAGTTAGTTCATTACAGACACTATATATTTATACCCAGATGTGGTTATAATAACCACATCCCCATCTCTACAGGGAAACTGAATGCAAAAACGAGCTCCAGGCGAGGCACAAACCACCTTAGGGGGTTCTGGAGAGGCAGAACCTGCTCTAGCTCACAGAGCAGCGGGGTTACCTAGGCCCAGATGCTAGAGAACAGACAGCTCGGTCTGGAGTGGGAAGTTACAAATATTCCATGAGAGCAGACTCCCACTCCTTCCCTGGGAGACAATTCACCAGCCCCATAGATCATAAACATTAAGACCAGAAGAGACCCAGCCTCATGCAATTGTTTCTGCCTCACGCCCAGATCTCCTGATTGAGCTGATGCATATCCTTTAGAAAGGCATCCAGGTTTGACTCACTGCGTCCCTAGGTCAGATTTTCCAATGGTTAATTACCCTCACTGTGAAAACATGGCAGCTTATTTCTAGTCTGAATCTGTCTGCCTTCAGGTTCCTCCTTTGTCTGCCAGCTTAAATAACTGTTGACAGCCAGAAATGTCTTCCCCTTGGGGGTAATTGTAGATCATGGTCAAGTCCCCTCTTAACCTACCCTTGGATAAACTAAAGCGGACACGTTTCCTTAGTCTCTCACTATAAGCCAGATTGTCCAGAGCTGAGATCCTTTTCCTGGCTCTTTGTTGAACTTTCTCCAATTTTTCAACATGTTTTTTGAAGTGTGAACACAGAACTGAGCACAACATGCACTAAGGTGGAGAAGCCATGACTGTATCTGCCATGGGTCAGCATCCTGCCTCCTCAGCCGTGGGCAACACAAATCCCCCCCTCTTAGCCTACGCAGGCTCCGCTGTCCCTCTGCTGGTTAGCAACAGGCACACCTCAACCTCTGAGCCCTCCGAGGGGCTTCTTGGAGCATCCCGCCCTGCTCCACTGGACACTCACAAGATTCACTGCTCCCGAAAGAACAGCCCAGCCCACCTCACCAGCTCCACCTGAGATCTCAGCACCATTGCTTCACACGCAGCGCTTGGGCACGTTTAGCCTGAAAACAAGTTGAGTTTATTTAACAAAGAGATTCAAATGGTAGCAAATAGAAATCCTGGAAACAAATGGTTACATATAAAATAAAAGCAGAACCCGCATTGTGAAACCTGGATGTATTTAACTAACGCTCACCCAAAGACCTTGCAGTGTTCTGCAGCCAGGCCGTGCTGTGCTCTGTTTTTCACGAGGGAAGCCACGCTACCAGCTTGTCTCCTCGGTGAAGGGTGCCGGAGGGGAGGGGTAACCTCTGCCCCCCAGGAATGCTCCAACGCTCCCTTCTCTTTACTCATTGACAGGGTGCTGCCCTGCTGGTTGCTGGAGGCTTTTTCCCTGCGTGTCTCTTTCTTGTCGGTTTGACAAACTCTTGATCAGCATTCGGCTCAGTCTGTGGACAGTCTGTGAACAGGCCTCCTTTGTGAAGCGGGCAATACCCAATACCCAATACCTGCCTGAACTCCCAGACCTTAAGAATATGGTTTCTGATACAGATACGTAATTCCAGAAACAGTATCTGTCCGTACGCTTTGCAATGAGTATGATGACCAGCTCTGGGCAGAGCCCTCACATGCCACCCTTTGGTAAACTTAACATGTACACGTCCAACCCAAGGTATCTCTGTAAAACACCATGCAACTCCGTGCCTGCTCAGGGTCCTGGATCACACCTCCCCTCCTACGCTGACTCTTGATTCTGCCACTGGCTAATGTATATGTCAGCTTGGAACTCTCTTGCCCAGACAGTGCATCTGCCACCACATTTCCTTTGCCTTTAATATGGACAATTTTCATATTATATTCCTGCAGCGCTGTGCTCCAGGGCATCAGCCTGGAGTTGGACCTTCAGCCCTGTGTACCTGTACCAAAGCAGAGGGGGCTCCTTTGGAAGCTTATTCCAATACTCAACTATCTTTATAGCTGGCAGGTTTTTCCCAATATCTCACCTAAATCTCCCTTGCTGCAAATTAAGCTTGTATTGTCCAGGAGAAGCTGAGCAGTACAGGACATCCATTTCTGGGGGAAATAGAAGACTGGGTCTGTGCTGGCGTCACCCTGCAGTATGAACAAGGCTGGTAAGAGCTGAGCTGTGCCTAGCTGCAGATCACACACACACCAAGCTGGAAGTGGCTGACGTGCTGGAGCCTGTTGGGGAGCAGCCCAGGACTGGAGGCTGCAGAAGCAGAGCAGTGTGCAGGGCACCCCAGGTTAGAGCCCGGGTGACACAGCTACTCACTAGTCTAGACTGTGCCCTGGGTCTGTCACACTCTCATGGCTTTGTCCTGTTCAGGTACCATTACAATAGGAGACGCCCAGGGGCTTTCTGACTCAGGGATTCCCCCGTTTCATGCAGGCTTTCCACCTCCTCCAGAACTTGTTGCTGCATTTCCCCTCCAGCCGGGGATGCTCTGCTAGGAGAGGGCGGGGCCCTGAGGTTTGCCTGGAGTCTGCAGTCTTGGCAGTTAAAGCTGGCGAAGAAAATCCTGTTTGTGGTGCCTGGAAAGGGCCGGCGTATCCTGCTTTGGGGGTGGATCTAGACCCGCCCTGAACTCAGGGCTTTCCAGGGGATTCTCTGCCCTGCTCTCCCTGACCAAATCCATTAAAGGGTTGGGGACAGTTTCTTCATCAACACAACAAATCATATTTACTGCCATCTCCTTTGGACGGTAAGTTTTACTCTATCGATATGCACAATTTGCACCATTCCTCTGCTGCTGGGCTTCCTTACATCAAATGTGACGACCTTCACCTCTTCAATCTCCTTCCAATGTCCTTCCTATAATCCTGGAGTTTGGGTGCAGGAAGGGTCTCCAGGCTGAGGTGGGGGGTTGGGATGAAGAATGGTTTACAGGGTGCTGGCTCCAGGAAGGGTCTCAGCGCTGGTCATTGGGATGTGGCCTCAAGCCGAGCAGCTCTTACCTTGGGCGGCTCCCGGTTGGCATCACAGCGAGGCTAGGGCACCCTGCCCCCCACACCCCTGGGGCCTCGCTGGCCACATATAGGAACAGTGTGGGGCAGGGTAGGCAGGGAGCCTGACTTAGCAGCAGCCCTGCTGCGCCACGAGAGAGCGCAATTGACTGGGAGATTCTCTAGGATTGAGCAGTCCATCACCACGGACCAGTTGGTGACCCCTGATCTAACCTAATCCTCCCTTGCTGTAGATTAACCCACATCCCTAACAGGGAGCTGTCTCTTTAAGAGCTCTCTGGTGTGGGCAGGGTGGATAGGAGCGAGTTGTGTCTGGGTCGTTGTTGCTAGGCAGATTTCGCACTCCCCAGCCAGAAGCTTCTGGAATTGGTTGCGGTCGTTTAGGGGCTGCTCCAATCGGTTCCCTGGTGCTGGGATCAGACCCCATGAGGGCAGCAGTCAGGGCAGCTGCTTTGCGCCAGGCCCTGTGCTCTGTGCGGCAGGGAGAAGCTGGGCCCAGGAGCAGGAAACAGGCTGTTTGCCCAAACTCGGAAGCATGTTGCAGCAGGTCAGTGATATTGTTACAACCCTCCAAGAGGGAAGCCTGAGGAATGTAAATTACAGGGGAAACTGGGAGGGAAAAGTAATTCCTTTTATTTTAATTATACACTTTGAATTTTTTATTTTAGCCAAACACTTTTAATTAAATTGTCTCAATGTGTGTGAGTCACCAACTTTTCTGTAAATGTAATCGTAGGGAAGAGTCATTTATATTTTGCTGTTTTCAGTTTTGCATTGACTTGTAACAGAGTTGGTTTTTTTTAAAATCTATATACTTAATGGGGTAGTTGGTTAATCAGTTATCTGATTGGCTAACAGTGTTTTCAGCAGAGGAGGAGAATGAGTCTGCCTGGATTCCAACGGAAGATTCCTGAAAACAATTGGAAGGAAGATGTTGCTTTTGACTCAGCAGACTGTGTAGATTTAGTGATCAGAGACTTTAACTGAGACTCCAGAGAAGTCAGCCTAAGCTTTAGGGAACCCAAGATCCTTTTCAGCTATATTACCACCTAACCAGTTGTTCCCCATTTTGTAATTGTGCTGTGATGCTGGTAAACCAAGTGTCAGCTGAGAACTGACAAACTCACAGCTGGAAGCCAGGCCAGTTCACTTGTGTATAAGTATAAATGAAAGTGATTGTTCAATATCTAAGAATCTATTTGGTGTTTAAACATCCTGACAACTAATGGGATGGTGCATGCATTGTTTTCACTTACCTGTACCCAGTTAGAAGGTAATAGCAAACATTTACATTGTATATAGCCCTGTAACTAAATCACCCATCCAATGAGAAAGAAGTCTTGTGTAATGCAAATGAAGAAATTTAATGGGAAGGTGGGAATTCTTGTGCATTTGAAGACAAGTGGTCACTGTGTGTGCTGATCAAAGACCTTAAATGCATCCTTCTCCCTCTGCCAGAGAAGGAGCCCACATCAGTAGTGACTCAATGAGCTTCTTTATCTGAGAAGAAACTATAAGTATGGACACAAGGGAAAATTCTTCATCTCTGGACTGGTTGGATTCTCACAGGCAGAATAACCGAATGAGAAGAAGAGTTACTCTGAGGAGCCTGAAAAGACTTTTGGGAAACTACCAGTTTCCCAAATCTCTGCTGCCTTTCGGAATTCTAGACTGTGACTAACCTGTACATATATTTTTATCTGCTTTAACATCTCAATAACTCTCATTCCTTTCTCTTAGCTAGTAACTTTAGTTAGTTTAGTGTCGAATTGACTATCAATGTTATCATGTGAGATCTGGGATGCAAATTGAGCTGGGTGAGTGTGGAACTAGATACAATGTGACTATTTTCTTGATTTTTGCAGGAAGTCACCACCATTTAGCACACATTCCAGCTTGCCGGCAAGGCAAGACAGACTGGAGTGTGTAAGAGGACTGTCTGTCACTCCATTGTCAAACTATTATAGTACTTTGGAAGTTTCACACTTGATACTTATAATTATAGACATAGCACCAGCTAGGATCTCTGCCCTGGTTTTTGACAGTCTACCCTGAGGACCAGGAGTCTCTCCAGACAGTGTCTCATGTGCACTGGATTTTTTTCCTAAGTGAAGTACTTTGCACTTGTATTTACCTTTCTCCTTTTCCCTCTCTTTAATCAGAGTCTGCTGATGGCTGCTCTGAGAAAACCGTCTCTCTGTCCCTGCCTCCCTCAGGTCTTCAGCGAGAGCCTGCCCCAGAGACCATCTGATCACCTGCAGAGTCTCGGGCTCCTCGTTCCCCAGCCACATGCAAGCAGGGCAGATGACCAGGAGAACACCCCGTGATGGGTTTGGTCACAGAGACCTCCTTGGGATTGTCGTCTGATTTGCTGAAATTAGCTTTGATCCCATTTTCCCTGTCAGCTTGGGACTTCCAGAGCCCTGTCTTGTTGAGCTAGAGACACTAGCCTGCTGCAACCCAGATCCAGCGTCTGGTCTATATCCCCAAAGCTGCAGACTTCACTGAAAACAGCTCAGCAGCTTATTTGTCTCAAGCCTCAAGCCATGCAGTTGCCAATGTACCTCAGTCCAGTTCCATACACTTCAATGATATTCTGTGCCCTACAATTATGGAGAGGCATTTTATGCTGTTCAGGTTAGAAGAAATCCTGGCGAGGGTCAGTTTTGCACTTTGAAATCATTCTAATTCTGGCTGAAAAACTTTGTCGGAGAAGGGACTTCCAGAATGCCCTAGGTTGATCAGACTTGCAATTAATCCCACTGCAATCTGACCATTGAAGAAGTTCCCCTTAACTCAGTCCTTTTCTTTATTAGCTGAAGTCTCTCACAAGACCCAGTTCTCTTGGCTGCCCATGCATGGAGATGCAATGGCTGATGGTTCCCATTGATTTCACTGTATATTAGATATGAGCAGCTGAAGGTGGAGGTGCAGAAAGGTTTTCTCTAATCCAAGGAGGGTAAGGTGCCTTCCTTCAATCTCAAATGGATGGAACTGTCCTCCTTTCCGCTGGTTCAGCATCTACCCTTCAACTGTCAAATATATATAAATGGGAAATGCAAAGTTTCATTGAATGAAAATCAAAGAGCCCCAATTTCAGAGGCTAAGACTCATGAACTGAGCACTGGAATGACATCTGAGACCTTGACATGCATCCTTAAAGAGAATCTCATCTTCATTATTGGAACATTTAATCCCATTAAAAAGTTACTACTATTATAATAATATATATATATTACATCTCTTTGGCCTTATAAAACATGATGTGTGTTTGTAAAGTGCTTTGAAATGCTTAGATCAGAGGACACTTCAGATGATCCACCCTGCATATTACAATTATACCTGTTTACCATGGCACATTTTAGTGAAGGTCAGACAGGGAGTGATTGGCAGAGTCAAAAATGAACCCCCACTTCTTCAGTGGCATCGTCTAACATGTCTACTCCTCTAATACATTACATTTCATGGCTTCCAAATAAATCACTAACCTGAGAGCAACTCTTAGAGAGGCTCATTCTGGATTTTTTCTTAATTTTTTTTGATGGTTTTTTGGAGGATGCTTGTGGTGAAACATCTTCTCATGTAAGAGTGAACAACAATCAACCACCTAAAGTCTTGCCATGGACTTTAATTCTCTTTATTTGAAGATTTAGCCTCAGTGGTGGGTATTTACACTTCAGCAGACACATTGTATTGTCCCCAAAATGTTTCTGTTTGAATTCTATATTGAGATTTGTATTCCTATACTGCATAAGAACAAGCTTGAATTCCATTGGACAATTATTATCCTCATATGTAAGGAAGGAAATATTACTGAGATAACGTACCCTGTGCCTCGTTTCACAAACCTAGAAGAATTCATTGCCATTGCTTTCCTGTGACCCATTAGAGAGACGTGTTTCCAAGGAAAGAAAAAGTAGAGCACATAGACCACCTCCCAAACAACATTCTGGATCTAAATCCACACAATCTGGTGCTATTTAATTTTCATTCAAATGTAGTTTTGCATGTGGTATTTTGTGAAACATTTTTATTTGAAAGTGCAGGCTCTCTCTTGGTGTAAATCAGCACAGTTACTCCAACTTCAAAGATGTTCAAGCCCTTAAAATTAAAGGAGGATCCTTCTGCCCTCTTCCCTGGCTGTGGAAACCTCTCTTGGGGATATCTTTTACGTTCTAAACAATATTCTGGTTCAGAGAGAAATGCTTTCTGCAACTTAAACCTTATCTACAAAAGAGGATTGAATCCTTTCACTCGCCATCATCCCTACTTTGACCCGTGAGCAAATCTGTTCTAGGCAGCCCTTTGTGACCTCATTAGTGACACAAGTGGAGGTCCAACATTAGGTAAAGTTTTACTCACTGTAGAGTAAGATTCACCCCTGGCAGACGACCATCACAAAGGCCCATGCTCCGCTTAGGTCCCTGCTAAGTTCCAGTTTGAAAGTGTAGTGGGACTAAAATTGTTCATAGGGCATTTTACTATACCTCTGCCAACAGGTGAATTTCCAATGTAAGGTCCTGACAGGAAACATGCTGGAGGAATTGGAATGATTCCAATTGACTTCAAAAGGAATTGGATCTGACCCAGTGAGATGGAGAAAGGTGAGAATGCAGAAAAATGGCTCCCTCCTTCCTAGCAGGTTTACAATGAATGACCCAAAGCCCCTAACCACAATCAGCATGAATTGAAAGGACCAACCTGGATTCCTTCCGTCAGAGCCAGTTGTGCTATTGAGGCCGCTCAAAATCACCTTCACATTCATTCTCACTGCAGCCACAAAAAAGTCAGTAAAATGACACAAGGAATGCAGTTGGCCCATACAATTTTAAGATGAAAGAAAGATGAAGAGTGCAATGTGCATGTCACACCCTCTGAGGCTGAGATTGGCCCAATGATCAAAGCCCCTCAGGAAAACAGCTCCATCCAAAGGAGGAGATAGCAAGACAATCAAGTTTGTTTGGTAACTAATTAGGACCATCACCACAAACAGCATCCCAGATGCTCCAGGCAGTCCTAGGGACTGTAGAAAAGTGCTCATGACTCAGGGCTCTTCTAATCACTTCTCCAGACTTCATCTCCTCAGTGAACTCGGTAAGTCCAATTACACTCAATTGCTTTCGAACTCTAGAGATGTGACAGTAGGGGCTATTTTCATTGAAGACTGAATCTTGCTTTTACTGATGTGATTTTTATGAGGGATCAGGATGGTCTTCCATAATTATCTTGTGTAGGTATTTAGTTTCAGGCACTAGTGGATTCATGGGAAACATATTTCCTATTAACCGGAAAAAGAATTAGGGCATTTCAATCTATTCAGTAACTTGAGAAAGTCACTTAACCATATTTCACTTATCTGAATTATGAATACATTTCCCTAGGTTAGTAGAGAAAGGGCCAGTTCAGTGCTCTCCTACTTTATTCTGAACCAGCTGTTACTCCTCACTATTGAAGACATAAACTGAAGTCTTTGACCAGCGCTTGTACCTTCTTTTGACTCTAGTCCCTGTTGTGCGTTTGAGGTTTACCTCCATCCCAGAAAGATGACTTTCTCCAGCCTGTGCTATCCAGAATGTGGGATGGCCCGATCCAGTCCAGTTACTGGCACCTGCAACGAGCCATGCGTTAGGCAGTGCTCTGACACTGAAGTGGTGATCAGACCCTCACCGGTTGTCGTGACCCTCCCTGGACCAATTCTCAGCAATTTCCCTCAACACAGTGGAGTGGAAGCTGTAGGAGCACCTGCGGTCGCACCTGGTTTTGGAGGCTCATCCGGTTGGGGGAGATCGTACGGCTATGGAGTTTAGGGGGTTATATGGTTATAGTGGCCATTACGGTTACAGGGGATTATTGGGCCATGGGGGATACGGCGGTTACCCAGGTCTTTATGGTTATGGGGATATGGGGGATATGGCCGTAGGTATCTTGGTGGATACTGTGGGCCATGCTAAACCCAGCAGCAACATCCGTGGAAGAAGGAAGAACCAGGAAATGAACTGCCAGATACAGATTCACCCCTGATCTTTTGGGCATGGCTTTCAGAAGTCCTGGGCAAACAGGGCTCCAGTTGAACTCGGTGGGAGCTGTGTGTGCTCAGCACCTTGGGCTGATAGCCATGCTGCATTTCTAATGTTATGCTTTAGGACTCTTTCTGCCAAGGCTTTCTCAACCATGTGCTGATGCTTTTATTTCCATGTGGGCTCATTCTTAATTACACGCAGGCTGTTTACACTAACCCCACCGTATAAAGGGAGTCTTAAGATGGATATCACTTACATATATTGTTAGTTTAAGTCCCTTTAGAAAGGAAAAAGAGACCTTCGTGTCAAAGAGAATTAGGCCCCACATGTTCTATCCTTTCCATCACCACGTATCTTTAGCATCTCATTTTGACCTTCTCTGTGGCCAACATACAGGGAGAAGTTGCATAATTCTCTGTTCTCATTTTGTTTTGTCTCATTTCTCACCAACTTGGGTAAAACAAGGATCTTAAAGTGATTGTAAAGGGGACTTGTTTGTCAACCTCTGCAGCTGCACTAATTCAAACAGAAAATCTTGTCTGAAATACACCCATTGAGGACTGCGATCGGTCATGGCCCTTCTTGAAATACTGGAAATATATTCTTTCTGCTCTGTAGTATTACTTCCTGTAACTGTGTACTGCCAATTTCATTTGCATTAAAAACTCTGCTGCATCATAATATCGGTCTTCTGGTTCTCCTTGTTCCTCCCTCTTTGCTTAAAAATTGCAAAATTCCTCCCTGTGGAACCGGCAGCACCGGGCATTTCTCCAGTTGCAATTTTCAAAGATCTGGAGTGATGGCAGAATCCGGCCTTTGGAGTGGCTGATAGCTTTCTGCAGGCCCTGGGTACCAGGGTGCAGTTCCTCCTAGCATTACCTATATTAGCACAGACTCTTTTCCCGGAAATACCTAGACCGATTTTCACTTCAAGAATGTAAGTTTTTCCTTTGATATCAAGAAGACTAACCATATGGTTCATGGTGAGCATCTGGGTGAATCATTGAAGGACAGTGACCCAGGTTTTTGTAAGTGTCACCTGGCCTCAGTGGGTCACAGCTGAGAATATCAGATTCAGGACAAACTGCTGAGGGATATGGCAGACTCACCCCATGCTGGTGGTTATTCTGACGTTAGATACCAAGCTAGTAAAAAAGTAAATTTCTGTCTCATCACAGTGGTTAACAAGAACTCAAAAATGCAGTCTCCAGCCCTTATTTCACACCCCAACACTTTATGATGACTGGTTATTAAAAACCAATTTCACCGTATAGAAGGTTCTGCTTATCCTAAGGGATCAGCCACATAGCCAGGCCAATATATAGCTCAGATCTAAAGCAGTTCCCCACCAATGGGAGGAGCAGAGTCAGCGCTGAGGGTGGGGGCAGTGTGCAGAGCCCACTATTCCTTCCCCGAGGGCTGCCGGAATATGCTGGATGCTTCCTGGAGTGGTGCAGGGCCAGGGCAGGCAGGGAGCCTGCCTTAGATTCACTGTGTCACCTACCGGGAACTGCCTGAGGTAAGGCCAGTCGGAGCCCACACCCGTTATCCCCCCTGCGCCCCTGCTCCAGCCCAAAGCCCCCTCCTGCATGGAAAACCCCCCCACACACAGTCTGGAGCGCCATCCTGCACACAAATTCCCTTCCAGTGCTTGTACCCCGCATCCCTACTGCACCCCAGCCCCCTGCCCCAGGTTTAGTCCCTTCCCACGCTCCCATCCCCTCGGCCGCAACAGAGCCTGCATCTGCTCCAGTACCCCAACTCCCAAGCTCAGCCCCATCAAAGTGAGTGATGGAAAAGGAAAGCAAGTCATAGAAGGAGGGAGGATGGTGTGAGCGGGGTACAGCTTCAGGGAAGGAGTGAAGTGGGGAATGGGGCATTGGGGAAGGGGCAGGGGTAGGGCAACAGTGTTTGGATTTGTGTGACTGGACAGTTGACAACCCTATTAGGAGCCCTCTTACCAAACGAACCCCCATTTCCATCATCACCGCTCTTCCCGGCACTAAGGGTAAATGTAAAAACCAATGTATCTCTGGCATGTCATTTGAGAGCATTTTGAATAATAAATTCTCAAACAGAGACTCTGCGTAAACGTAATTATGGAGTCAGCAACCATCTCTGAATAATTCTTCTTTTTCCAGAACATTCTTCTCTTCTCCTCTGATGTCCAGTGACATGGAGCATGTAGCATCCATCTGGAAAGCCGTCTTTTAGGGCAATCTACTGTGTGTGGGTGAGGGCGGAGGTTAAATTCAACTGAGTGAGGGCCTTGACATGAGCTTTGAACTTACTTTGCAATGGTGGAGCTGTAGGACAATGGGGCAGAAATAGATCAGCCTCATATTGAGATTGTTTTGATTTCATTGCACCAATATAACTCAATTGAATTAATCTTCCTCTCATTCTTTGCCCTGATGTGTTCATCAACTGGTTAGCAGCAATCTCCACTCTTTGCTCAAATGACACGACCAAAAGTTGATTTCACAAGTATGTTGCAAACACGCCTTTTCTTTTCTTTAAATTGGAATGGCTAGGAAATCTCATCCTTTGAATTCCAGGGAGAGCATTTCACACAAGAATTCAGACCTAAGAGAATTGCACCTGGGCTAAATAAGACAAAAGTCCAATGATTTCACTTCTGGATGGAGCTAAGCCAACCTCTTCCCATGGAGGAAAGGCGCCATTGATTTTATATAAAAGCCCATTTTTCTGAAGTGCTGAGTACTCAAAAGTCCCACTGAAGGAAACCAGAGCAGTTCATGCTCAACATTTATTTATAACAGGCTACAAGGTTTCCTGAGTTGTGCGCGAACACTGGAGGTATCCAAACCTGGAGGACATTTTTGGCCAAACGATATCGAAGCCTTTGGTGATAGGAAAAGATAATGAATGGAAGAGCAATTAAATTAGAAGACCAGTAGTGTGAGGTAGTATATATTTGAATTTGGAATAAAGGGGAGTTAAAAATTGTCAAAATAAAGAATAAAGAAAGAAAGCAGAATAGCAAAACTAGATTTCCATGGTTTCAAGAAAGGCCGTGTGCTATCACCAGCTCCAAACTGATGTATTTCTCACACAGTTCTCTTACTTTTTTATTGCTGTTGCAGAGTTTGACAATCAAGTCTGCCTGCCAACATTTTTAATTACTTATTTCAGTCTGGTCAGTCTCAACTAAAGCAAAACACAATAAAAGAAAAAGTTGAAAAACTTCTCCCTTATGCAGCTTCTGTTAGTAATTTAAAAGGCAGAAACGATCCGTATTCATGGATAGGAGATCACCTAGCATCATTCTGGTTGACAAAGATCTGCACCTAGCATTACTCCTGTGCATAAGAAGGTAGCAGTTGCCATGCTAGAAGAGAAGAATGGCCCACCTAATGCAGTATCCTGTCTCAATGAATGTCATTCACCAACTGCTTTAGAAGAAAGCAGAAGAACAATGAATTGTTTTTTTATGGAGGAAACATGGAATTTTGTTGGATCTAGTTAAAATATAAAAGAATAAAAGTAGAATATAGTTGTTAAAAGAAATGTCTGTCTTAGAGACTTGAATTTCTCTCTGTTCTCTGCTGAAATTTGTTGAATGAATCTTTGTAAGAAGCCCAAGGACAAAATACCAATTATCTAAGGCCTGTAGACGGATTGAATATGCAAGTAACTGATAAGAATGCTGTTATGCTTTGTAAATCTTTTAGCAATAAAAAGAGGGAGAGAAGAATTAAATCATACCTATTAAATCTGGATGTAAGAATGCTGAGTGCATGGGAGTGAGTGTTTGTGACAGGTAGATAATTGATCAGAAACTAGTACCAGCTGAAACCTAAGACTCACAACCATCAACGGGCTGAAGATAATGCAGGGAGGATTCACGAATTCAGCATGATGAAGCAACTTCCATAGACATACATTGAGGCAAAGACCTATAAGAACAGGACCAGGGCACTGAGCTCTTTGAGTCTGGTTCTGCAACCATCCTCCAGGAGCATCAGATGTACATCTGGCAAGGACTCGGCTCCACCCTCGTGTGCAGGCTACCTGGCAAGTACTCTGCCATGAGCAACCTCTAGGCTGGTAACTATAGCAATCATTGCAGAACCTGTGTGAATGTTTGTGTGAGTGAATGATTATAAAAGCTATCAAAACTATTTTCCTGAGGGCCTAATTGGCTACAAACAAATCTTTGATAAAACCGTCAATTGATATAATTTTTTTCTCTTTTTTTTTAATGATTAATTTTTTCTAGGGTTGTCGATTAATTGCTGTTAACTCACGTGATAATCTGAAAAAAATAATCGCGATAAAAAAAATTGCCATTTTAATAGTACTGTTAAACAGTAGAATAAGAATTGAAATTTATTATATATTTTTGATGTTTTTCTACAGTTCAAATATATTGATTTCTATGACATCACAGAATACAATATTATTTTTGATCACATATATTTGCACTGTAAGAATGGAAAACAAAAGAAATAGTATTTTTCAATTCACCTCATACAAGTGCTATAGTGGAATCTCTTTATCTTGCGATGCCGGCTACAACAATGCCATGTGAATGCCTGTTTTCACTTTCAGGTGATATTGTAAACAAGGAGCGGGCAGCGTTATCTCCTGCAAATGTAAATGACCTTATTTATCTGAGCAATTGCCAGAACTAGAAGTAGGACTGAGTGGACTTGTAGGCTCTAAAGTTTTACATGGTTTTATTTTTGAATGCAGTTATTTTTTGTGCATTATTCTACCTCTGTAAATTCAAGTTTCATGATAAAGAGATTGCACTATGGCACTTGTATTAGGCGAACTGAGAAATACTATTTGTTTTGTTTCTTTTTTACAGTGCAAATATTTGTATTCAAAAATAATAATATAAAGTGGGCATTGTACACTTTGTGTTCGATGTTGTAATTGAAATAAATATATATGAAAATATAGTAAACATACACAAATATTTAAATAAATGGTACTCTATTATTGTTTAACAGTGTGATTCACCTCCATTAACTTTTAAAGTGTTTGACAGCCCTAATTTGTTCCTAACTCTACGTGGTGTAATGTACACGCAGGACCAACCCTAGATCAAATGGTGCCCTGGGTGAGGAGCACCTTTGGTGCTCCCTCCTCCAATTTTTAAACTTTTGAATACCATTTGTAGCCCATTTCATGACCTTGCTGTATGATTTGTATTCAATGATTTTTTCCTGTCACATAAGACTATGTATTTGCATGCTATGATCTGTAAATCTATATTTATTCATGCCATATATAAGCAAATAAAGAAAGTCACTTTCTCTAAGCTTATAGATTTTTTTTTTAGATTTAAGTATAACTGAACTGTACTAACATCCAGCAATTCAACTGTGCACCAACACTGGCTAGACCAGTATTAAATAGTATTACTGCAGGTGACAGCCTTAGAATGTTACCCTAGTCCTTTAGTTCAGAAGGTCGCTTTTCTCACCTTTGCTCTTGCAAACTGTAGCACAGCATCAGAGAGATCCAAATGCTGGCCAATGGCATTTTCAAGTGATAAAAGAGCAAGCAATGTTAGTCTCTTATCGGCCATCATCGATTGAAGATATGTTTTAATGAGCTGGAGCTTTGAAAAACTGCACTCATCCCGAGCCATTGTGACTGGCAGTGTGAGCAGAATCCTCAAAGCTGTCCACACATTAGGAAAAGTGTCCTTCAGCTCTTCATTCTGAATGAATTGGAGAAGTTGGAGTGGAGAGTGCTTCCCATGTGGCAAAATATGATGGATCTTGTCCAATTCGACACACAGGTCTTTATCATTGAGGTCAGAATATTCCCCATGCGTCAGCATTCATTGATGATCTGTACAACTGATCAAGAGTCTTTTTGTGTCTGTTGGCAGCTTATTAAGATCATACAAAAAACCCCAGGTCTTTTTGCTGTGCTTCATTTGTCTGAACCTTTCTTTGATGAACACTTGAGCAGTCTTGACGAGGGAGCAAAAAACTCCCTCTTGAAGTTTTCTTTGAGCTTCCCATCACCTCGTCTCTGCACTCATAACCAAACTGTCTCTTCTTCCAATGAATACGAATTTCCTTGAAGACTGTTCAGCTCCTAAGTTTTCTGCCATTTCATTGGCAACAGTGAGGACCTCTTCAAATCTGTTGTCTCTGTAGGCCACAACGAAATCAAGACAGCATCTCATCAAAGTAGTAGTGGTCATGATGTCCATCAACTGAGTTTTTATTGTCTTTCTTACAACGTTTAGTGGGAATGGGATATTGTGCTAAACCAGTGAAATCAGTGATCTGGTTTGCCAACTTTTGCACCTCATGTTGGATTCTGGCCTGTGATAGAAGCTGATTGGAACATCTCTGAGGGTGAAATTTACTTGTACTCAGTTTCTTAATGTATTTGGCTTAGACTTGCATCTTATGTTTTACTTTTGCTTGGTAACTTACTTAGTCCTGTCTGTTATTACTTGGAATCACTTAAATCCTACTTTTTATGCTTAATTAAATCACTTTTAAACCAGAGAAAGTGATTACTAGCTGGGGGAGCAAACAGCTGTGCATATCTCTCTACCAGTGTTATAGAGGGCAGACAAGTTATGAGTTTACCCTGGATAAGTTTACACAGAGTAAAAGAGATTTATTTGGGGTTTGGATCCCATTGGAAGCTGGCTACTGGCTGCTGGAGACAGGAGCACTTCCTAAGCTGTTTTCAGTTAAGTCCACAGCTTTGGGGACGTGGTTCAGACCCTGGGTCTGTTTTGCAGCAGACTTGTGCGCCTGGCTCAACAAGACAGGGTACTGGAATTCAGTGTACTCCAAACTCAAGAGTTCAAAGCACCTCACAAACACTCGCTGGTGTTTCACACGTGGAAATGGTTTTCTTCTTAGAATATTCATAGATTGTTGTTGGAATTAGACATCTCTGCACTGAGTCCTGCAATCACTTTAGACAAAATGGAGGCCAACCTCTCATATCATACTGTTAATAAGGTCATAACTTAAAGCCACACAATCTGGGGATGTTTCATTTTCATTTGAATGTAGTTTTGAATGCATAAAAAATATTATCAATATAAAATTACATCACTTGTCAACTTCATCCATTCTCCTGCCTCCAATAGTGAGAAGTAACAGCTACTTCAGGTGAAAATAAAAGACCACTGAATTAGCCCTTTCTGGACTAACCTGGGAAAGTTTCTTCCTAATCCAGCTAAGTAAAAAATGTCTAAATGACTTTCTAAAGTTACTGAAAAGATTTCAGTGCCCTAAATCTAGTTCCAGTTAATAGGAAAAATGTTTCCTAATTGGATAGATTGCTCCTAAAAGACCCCTATTAGTTCCAAAACATGAATCCACCAGCTCCTGTAACTGAATCACTACACAAGATATTTATGGGAGAACATCCTCATCCCTAATAAATATCACAGCGAGGACATGCAAGATTCCATCTTAAATGAAAAGAGCCCCTACTGTCACATCTCCAGAATTGAAAAGTGATTGAGCTGAATTGGATTTACCAAGTTCACTATGAAGATGAAGTCTGGAGAAGTGTTTAGAAAAGGTGTGAGTCATGAGCGCTTTTATACAGTTCCTAGGACTGCCTGGAGGATCTGAGATGCTGTTTGTGGGGTAGGTCCTAATTGGTTACCAAACAAACTTGATTGCCTTGCAAAATCCTCCTTTAGATGGAGCTGTTTTCCTCAGCGTTGGTGATTGTTGGGATAATCTCAGCCTCAGAGGTTGTGACATGAACGTTGCACTCTTCATCTTTCTTTCATCCTTAAATGGTATGAATCAACTGCATTTCTCGTGTCATTCCACTGACTTTACTGGTGCTGCAATTATAATGAATGTCAAGGTGATTCTGAGTGGCATCAGTAGTACAACTGGCTATCATAAAGGGAATCCAGTTTGATCCTTTCAATTCATGCTGGTCGTGCTTATGGGCACTGGGCGGTTCATTCTAAACTGGCCAGTAAGGAGGGAGCCATTTTTCTGCATTCTCTCCACCTCCTTTACCAACAGGTTGACCCAATTTCCTTTGAAGTCAATGGGCATCATTCCATTGCCTCCAGCATATTTCCTGTCAGGACCTTGAATTTGAAATTCACTCTTTGGCAGGGGGGATAGTACAACCTCTGTAGACAATTTTAGTCCCACACTGAACTTATAACTAGGTCTTAGCGGGGATTTAAGTGGAGCAGGGGCCTTTGTGATGGCCCTATGCTCTCGGGTCAGTATCATTGTATGCTGAGTAAAACCTGATCTACAACTGGACTTGGGTCACCAATGCCGTCTCAAAGGGCTGCCTAGAGCAGATTTGCTCATGGATCAAGGGGAGAGATGGCAGAGAGGGGAAGGAAGCAGTGCTCATATATGGAAAGGGTTTGAGGTAATTCTTGAAGCCTGTACTCTATCAGAAACTTTCACTCCATCCATGAGAAGCCAGGAATAGAATGTCTTGTGAGACAATGCAGCTGCCTGAACCCAGCAATGAGCCCCAGCAAGAAGCCAAAGAGAGATGAAAATTGCCCCTTCTTGAGGAAAGAGGAAGTGGCTGTGGGATGAGATTTTACATAAATGCTGCACAGCCATAGGGCATGTTGCAGAAAACACTTCTGCCACAATCAGAATGTTGTTTAGAGTGAAAGTTCCCCACCAAAGAAAAACTCCAACAGGTCTTAAAAAAAAAGCTTTATATAAAAAGAAAGAAAAAATACATAAAAATGGTCTCTCTGTATTAAGGTGACAAATACAGGGTCAATTGCTTAAAAGAAATATGAATAAACAGCCTTATTCAAAAAGAATACAATTCAAAACACTCCAGCAACTATACACATGTAAATACAAAAAAAAAACATATAAATCACTATCTGATCTTTTGTACTTACAACTGGGAAACAGGAGATTAGAAAGGCAGGAGACAGAAAAATCACTTCTCATAGCCGAGAGGGACAGATACAAGACAAAGAATAAAGGACTCACACACAACTTCCCTCCACCCAGATTTGAAAAAGTCTTGTTTCCTGATAGGTCCTTTGGTCAGGTGTTTCAGGTTACTCCTTTCCAGGTGAAAGACACTTTAACCCTTAGCTATCTGTTTATGACAGTTATGGAGGATTGTATGGTTTAGAGGGATACGGTGGTTAGGGTCGCCGTTACAGTTATGAGGGATTATGTGGCTATGGGGGATTAGGCAGTTATCTGGGTGGTTATGGTTGTGGTGGATTATGTGGTTCCAAGGTATCTTGCCATAGGTACCTCAGTGGAAGCTGTGGGCCATGCTAATGCCAGCAGGAACATCCGTGGAAGAAGGAAGGAATTGAACAGCAAGATACAGATTCACCCCTGATCTTTTGGGCATGGCTTTCAGAAGGGCTGGGCAAACAGAGCTCCAGTTGAACTCCGTGGGAGCTGTGTGTGCTCAGCACCTTGGGCTGACAGCCGTGCTGCATTTCTAATGTTACGCTTTAGGACTCTTTCTGCAAGGCTTTGTCACTCATGTGCTGATTCTCGCTTTCATGTGTGGACTCATTTTGAATTACATGCAGGTTGTCTACACAAACCTCACAGTTTAAAGGAAATAGGGGCCTTAAGACAGGCATCAGTTATATTTATTATGATTTTAAGTCTCTTGAGAGTGGGAAAAAGAGACCTTGGTGTGAAGGAGAATTAGACCCAGTCTGTTCTATTCTTTCCATCAATACCTATCTGTAGCCTTTCACTTTGACCTTCTCTGAGGCAAATCTTTAACTGAAGCAGCGTAGTCCTTTGCTTCTGTTTTGCTTTCTTGCTCTTCCGTCCAACTCGGGTAATAAAAATAACTGAAAATGGTTGCAAAGGGAACTTGTTTGTCAACATTTGCAGTAGCAAAAAAAAAAAAAGAACATCTTGTGTGAAATAGAGCCAATGAGGTGGGTGATTGGTCCAAATCCTTCTACTGAAAATATGTTCTTTCTGCTCTAGTATTTTTCCTATACTGTGTACTGCAAATGTCACTCACATTAAAAACTCTGATGCATCACAATATCTGTCTGCTGGTTCTCCTTGTTCCTCCCTCCTTCTTTAAACATTGTCCTGGACAAAATTCATCCCTGAAGAACCAACAGCATCAGGCAAGTCTCAAGATGTGACTTTTTGAAGCCCTGGAGCGATAGGAGAATTCAGCCCTTGAAGTTGTTTACAGCATTCTGAGGGGCTTCCACACTGGGGTGCAGTTCCACCTTGCATTACCTGCTCTAACAAAGTGAAGTTAACTCTGGCCAGAACTCCTTGAATGGCAGAGCAACTCTCAGAACAAGATGCCTTTGCTTCTAGAGCGCTTTGAAAGTTTCCTCTTCACTAGGAAGCTCTTCCCAACATGCACTTGTCAAATCACCCTCCCTGCTCTATGGAGCTTCCCTTCCCCAGGGTTTGGGTGTTTCAACAGGGATTATTCATACAGACGAATGCTGGGAAAACTTGACTCACCTGACCATTTGTTATGAGTACTTTATCTGGAGCCGTCTGACCAAACCAAATATCATTTCCATCACTACCTCTCCTCCCAGTGCTAAGGATGAATGTTTAAACCAATGGATCTCTGGTATGTCATTTGAGAGCATTTCCAATAATAAGCCCTCCAAGAGAGACTCTGCTAAAGCATCACTATGGAGTCAGCAGCCCTTTTTTAGAATAATCCTCCTTTATCCAGGACATTCTTCTCTTCTCCTCTAATGGAACCTCCAGTAACATGTAGCACGTAGCATCCAGCTAGGAAGCAGCCTTTTAGGACAATTAAGTGAAAAAGGTAAATTCAAGCACCTCTGCTCCCTGACGCCAACTTTGCACTCACTTTGCATTGTTGGAGATGAGCTGAAATTTAGGGCAGCTTCACATTGAGATTTTGGATTTCATTGAGTCAATAAATCTCAGTTAAATTAATCTTCTGATTCTTTGCCCGCACTTGTTCATCTACTGGCCAACAGAAATGCCCACTCCTTGGTGAAATGACATGACCAAAAGTTGATTTCACAAGGATGTTGCAAACACAACTGACTGCCTCCATTCTACCCGCCTCAGTTCTGCCCTTATAGAAAAACTATACTACACTAAAAGCATCTGTAGGAGTCATGAAAGACAATGGAGCAAATAATTAAGGAATCAATTTGCGGGCTGCTAGAAGATAATAAGGTGATAAGTAACAGCATGGAGATATGAAAAACAAATTGTGTTGTAACAATCTCATAGATTTCTGTCACTGGATAACAAGCCTGGTGGACAGTGGGCAAGCAGTAGATGTGGTGTTGCTTAATTTTTACTAAGGCTTTTCATACTTTCTTGCCCGACCTTTACTATAATATGGAGATACATCCATCTACTAGAACTGGAAGGGACCCTGAAAGGTCATTGAGTCCACTCCACTGCCTTCACTAGCAGAACCAAGTGCTGATTTTACCCCAGATCCATAAGTGGCCCCTTTAAGGATTGAACTCACAACGCTGGGTTTAGTAGGCCCCTTTTTATGAAATGTTGAGTTCTCAACACTCACTGAACTGATGGGAGCTGTTTGCGCTCAACATTTTTTGAGAACAGGCCACAAGCTTTCCTGAGTTGTGCACAAACCCTGCAGGTATCCAAAACTGGTAAAATGACAAGGAAGCCTTTGGCGATATTAAAAGATAAGAAATGAAATAGCAAGTAAATCAGAAGACCAATAGTATGAGGTAGTATACAAAAAAAGGAGTGGAAAATGGTCAAAAGAAAGAAAGAAAACAGAGTAGCAAGACTATATTTCTGTGGTTTCACGAAGATCTGCATCCTATCCCCAGTTCCAAAGTGGTGTATTTCCCACACAATGTTCTTACTTCTTTAATGCAGCTGTAAAGTTTGACACTCAAGTCTCTTTACCGCCATTTTTAATTCCTTGTGCCACCCTGGTCAGTCTCAACTAAAGCCAAACACAATAAAAGCAGAAGTTCAAAAACCTACTCCATTATGTAGCTGCTGTTAGAAAGTTAAAAGGCAGAAAGAAACGGTCCATATCCATGGACAGGAGATCACCTAGTTGAATTCTCAATGACACTAAAGGATTTTGACACTGCTCTGGCATGGGAGAGAGGCATTCCAATCAATGTAGATGTAGGCAACAGCCTCCTTTTGGTTCCTGCTCCATTTGCACTTTACAGAGAGGTGTACTACCCATCGTGTAGTTGAGAGTCAGGCCCACTGGACTGATAATGAAGGAAGCCCATAGCCAGGAAGGCATTTGACAAAACCCATCCAGAGTAACATGGGAAACATGAGGAATGTTTGCAGAGGTGCTGATAAAATGAAGCTCTCTTGTTATATCACACTGAGTTCGGGGTACTCTACAGTTCTCAAAGTACAGCCTACAAACGCAGACGTGAATCTGTATCCTGCCATTCATTTCCTGGTTCTTCCTTTTCCCATAGACATGCCTGCTGGGTTTAACATGGTCCACAGCCTCCTCATTGAGCTAGTGCATATCCTTTAGAAAGTCTTCAAGACTTGACCGACCATGTCCCTAGCTCAGCTGTTCCAATGATTAACTACCCTCACTGTGAAAACATGGCAACCTATTTCCAGTCTGAATTTGTCTGCTGGTTGCTGTGTTTTTTTTCCTGCCTGTCTCTTTATTGTCAGTTTTACAAACTCTTGATCAGCATTCTGCTCCGTCTGTGGACGGGCCTCCTTTGTGAAGCGGGTAATACCCAATACACACAAGACCCGCTTAAGAGTGAGAGAACCAGGTCTCTTCCCTCCTGCCTGACTGGAGCAACTTCATCCCTTTGTGTGACCTGCCTTAACTCCCAGACCTTAAGCACATGATTTCCAGTACAGATACATAATTATCTGTGCAATGATCTGATAATTAAACGTTATCTGTCTGTACACTTTGCAATGATTATGATGACCAGAGGGCGTTTGGTTTTGGGCAGAGCGTGCACCTAGCACCCGTTGTAAACTTAATCTGTACACATCTGATCCCACAGTATCTCTGTAAAACGCGGTGCAACTCTGTGTCTGCTGAAAGTCCTGGGTCACACCTCGCCCCTTACACTCTCTCTGCTACTAGCTAATCTGTATGCGTCAGCTTGGAACCCACTTGCCCAGACAGTGCATCTGCCACCACATTTTCTTTGCCTTGAATATGGACAATTTCCATATCATATTCCTGCAGTGCTGTGCTCCAGGGCATCAATCTGGAGTTGGTAACTTTTCTGCTGTGTAGCTGTATCAAAGGAGGACGATCTGTAAGGGTCTCCCTTGGAAGCTTGTTCCAATACTCAACTATCATTACAGTTAGCAAGTTTTCCCTAATATCTCACCTAAATCTCCTATGCTGCAGGTTAAGTTTGTGCCATCGGATGTTACCGATGTGGTGCTCTGCTCTTGTTCAATGTTGATATCAGTCGGCTGTGTGTGTGTTCCCTCTGTGTTCTGCCCCAGCTCTGCAGATCGCTGGCACAGCAGACCCCGAGAGACCCCCAATGACCACAGACGCTGATAAGGTATGAAGGCACCCGCCCAGGTTTATTGTCAAATGGAGCACAGTAATAGTTCCCAGCAGACTCTACTGGACATACTACAAATATGTGCCGCCTGCCAAGGGACCGGTTCAGTCAGTGGCAGGACCCTCCACTGCCCCCTCGGCAAGATAAAGACATCCACTCAGGGACGCATTCATACACACAGGTACAAACAAGTTACACATCACTCCTGATGTAGGGAGGTACAACCCCTCTCCGTGTTGGGGTGCTGCCTCTCTCCTGGTACATGTTGGTTGGAACAAACAACTCATTCCATCATATTACCCTTTTGACCCTGTCTTTTAGGCTGGGTCAGCCTATTCCTTATTATCTATGAGGAATGCGTTTGTACAGGATGGTTTTGGTGCCATCCTGGCCCATGTTTATCTTATTAGTGCTTGATACCCTTTAGATATGTGTATACGTCCAATTAGCAGCCTTCTTCTTGCCAACATAAGAAAATGACGCAAAATTCAGGACTATGCCTATAAAATTGGGACATCTGGTCACCCTAGGCTCACAGTTGAACTTTGCTTTTTGTTAGCAAACTCTTGACCATTCCTTTGGCTCAGGCTCAGGCCTCATACCAGGTCACTGATACCAGGGGTTCAGGTTTCAGGGCCTCATCTTACTACAGGTTGTATTGTCTGGGAGAGGCTGAGCAGTCAGGACATCCATTTCTGGGGGAAATAGAAGACTGCGTCTGTACTGGCGTCACCCTGCAGTATGAACAAGGCTGGTAAGAGCTGAGCTGTGCCTGGCTTCAGATCACACACGCACCACGCTGGAAGTGGTTGACGTGCTGGAGCCTGTTGGGGAGCAGCCCAGGACTGGAGGCTGCAGAAGCAGAGCAGTGTGCAGGGCACCCCAGGTTAGAGCCCGGGTGACACAGCTACTCATTAGTCTAGACTGTGCCCTGGGTCTGCTGTTCAGGTACCATTACAATAGGAGACACCCAGGGGCTTTCTGACTCAGGGATAAACCCCTTCCACGCAGGCTTTCGACCTCCTCCAGAACTTGTTGCTGCATTTCCCCTCCAGCCGGGGATGCTCTGCTGGGAGCACGGTGGGGCCCTGAGGTTTGCCTGAAGTCTGCAGTCTTGGCAGTTAAAGCTGGCGAGGAAAATCCTGTTTGTGGTGCCTGGAAAGGGCCGGCGTATCTTGCTTTGGGGATGGATCTAAACCTGCCCTGAACTCAGGGCTTTCCAGGGGATTCTCTGCCCTGCTCTCCCTGACCAAATCCATTAAAGGGATGGGGACAGTTTCTTCATCAACACAACAAATCAAATTTACTGCCATCTCCCTTGGAGGGTAAGTTTTACTCTATTGATATGCACAGTTTGCACCATTCTCTGCTGCTGGGCTTCCTTACATCAAATGTGACGACCTTCACCCCTTCAACCTCCTTCCAATGTCCTTCCTATAATCCTGCCTTTTGTTTCCCCTCACTGGGGTCAGCGCTAACAGCAACTCAGCAGTGTCAAATGATCTTTCTGCAGTTCGCTGATCGTACCAAGTGTGCTGAGTTCCCTGACCTTTTTCAAGGGTCTGTCTCCCTCAATTCCTCATTACCTGTAAATTCTCCTTAAAACGAGTGACATTCTCCCCTCCAGGCTGTCCTCTTTCCTCAGTGCTGCCCTCCCCAGAGCCTCCAGTCAAATCTAACGGGTCCCCTAACCTGCTTCCCATACAGGAGATCAAAGGGGGCAAACCCAGTAGATTCTCAGGGAACACATCTGTCCGCAGTGAGCAAATAATGACATAAAACCTCCCCATCATTCTCATGCCTGGTGACGTACGTTCTTAGCACAGCTTTTGAAGTTCTAATAATCTTTCTACTAACTCAATAGTTTGTGGGTAATAGGGAGCAGCCTTTATATGCTTTGCTCCATGTCATTCCCATGACTTTTGAATGACTACAGACATGGAATTTCCACCACAGTCTGTCAAGATTTGTCTGGGAAAAACTAATCGTCTAAAAATGGTGGATAAAGCTGTAGCCACTGGTTAGCCTATTCCAGAGCTTAATTACCCTTAGAGTTTTTCCTGATATCTAACCCAGTGGTCTCCAACCTTTTTATGCTGAAGATCACATTTTGAATTTAAGGGCAACCCAGGATCTACTCCACCCCTTCCCCAAAGCCCTGCCCCGCTCACTCCATCCCCCACCCACCATTCACTGTCCCCCACCTTCAATCACTTTCACCAGGCTGGGGCAGGGAGTTGGGGTGCAGGATGGGGTGCGGGGTGCTGACTCTGGGAGGGAGCTCAGGGTGAGGGGTTGGGATGAAGGAGGGGGTTTGGGTTGCAGGAGGGGTATGCTGGAGGGCTGGGGGTTGGGGTGTGGCCTCCCGCTGGGTGTCACTTAATTTGAGCAGTTCCTCATTGGCTGCGCAGCGAGGCTAAGGCAGGCTCCCTGCCTACCCTGGCCTCATGCCACTCACAGAAGGGCCAATGCACCCCTGCAGCCCCAGATGGGGGAGGCAGGGAGTACATGGCTCCACGCACTGCCCCTCTCTGCATCCACCACCTCCACAGCACCCCTTGGCCACAGCTTCCCGATCCCAGCCAATGAAAGCTGCGGGGGCGGTATGTGGGACCGGGGACCTCCCGCAGGCAAGCCGACAAATCCGCGGGACCAGGGACCTCCCACAGGCAAGCCGCCGAAGGCAGCCTGCCTGCCGTGCTTGGGGCGACAAAAGAGCTAGAGCTGCCCTGGCATTCCAGTGCTCAGTTCATGATCCCTAGCCTCTGAAATTGGGATTTGTAGTGAGGCGGACAGACCTCCCTCCTCCAGAGTGAGTGAGGGAGTGTTACATGCCCCTTGGAGGGCGGAGCCTAGGCCACTCCGCCTCCCCTCGCCGGAAGAACAGGGGCGTGGCCAGCAGTATAAAAGACCAGACCTGCAGCCCGTTCAGGGGGAAGCCTACAGAGAGGAAGGATGTCCCGCTGGTCCTGGAGCAGCACGGAGAAAATCCCCCGCCTGGTCAGCCCCAGCCCTGGATGCGGATGACAACTGGCCCGGAGTGCCTGCTGCCGCTTACCCGGAGGAGCTGGACAACGAGTGGATGCCAGACGTACCCACCCCAGGGGAGGCAGGAAGTGGCCCAGGGGCAGCCCCAGGAGGACTGGTTGCAAAGCCACGAGCCCCCACGTTGGCGTGTTGCTGTCGCATCCCCGCTGGCCCTGGGACATCTGATTTAGCCCCTACCAGGGCCCTGGGCTGGGATGCAGTGGAGTAGGGAGGGCCCACGTTCTTCTGCCCCCCCACGTGGCCGGCCCTTGTGCCTCTGCAAGGGGCTCTTGCTCTGAAGATAAGTGGCATCAGCCCCCTTGAGACTGTGTTGTTTGCTGGCTGCTGGAGCCCCACCCTGGCTATAGCCAGCCCCCCGAGACCATTGTTTGCTGGCTGCCAAAGCCCTGCAAGCCCAGGCCCAGGTAAACTGAGACAAGAGTGAGATGGGATACCACCAGCCTTAAGTGACCTCCTTCCTCCCGACTGAGTGAGGGAGTGTTACACGTGGTACCAGTAGTGGGGATCGATCCCCTCCCTCTGAGACAAGGGGAAGCCTTGATAGCCAAGGGGTTTAGAAGCCTCCCCTCTTCCAAGAGATGCAGAAGTTGGAGGTGCAGGATTAAATGGCTCGTCGAAAGCCAACAGCAGCAGCTGGGGCCCCAGAACCGTGAGCAGCAGCAACAATATCTGCATCAACTCATGGCTCTGTGATCGACCCAAGGACCTACCAGCCCCAGCACGGTCTCAGGACCACCAGACCCCGTCGTACCCGTGCATCTGACCAAGATGGGGCCTGAAGATGACCCTGAGACCTTCCTAGTCACCTTTGAGAGGGTGGCCTCCTCCGCTAATGACTGATGGCCCAATGGACCACATTACTAGCACCGTACCTAACCAGCCCGACCCAGATCACCTACAGGGCACTTCCAGTGGCCGAGGATCATGACTATGAGCAGGTGAAGGCTGCTATCCTCAACACCCTGAAAATCACCTCTGAGATCTTCTGGCAACAACTCCACGAGAAGACCTACCCTCCCGGAGCTCACCCAAGGTGATAGCCCAGCAGATGAAAGAGGCCTGCTGGTGATGGCTACAACCAAACCAACATACTGATGTTGAGGTAGCGGAACAGGTGGCACTGGAGCATTTTCTGCATATCCTGCCAGCTCGCAGGAGGACTTGCATCGTGCACTATCGGCCGGCAACGCTGACGCAAGCTGTAGTCCTGATGGAAGACTTCCTAGTGGCAGAGACCCTCATAGGACTGGGGCCCTGGCATCCAGCCGCCATACCCATCCAGCCCCAGGGGAAGAAGGCTTGAGGCCAGAGGAGTGAGCCCCAACCGGACCTACAACTCTTCAAAGAATGGGTCATTGGCAAAGCCCGATGAGTAGTCTGGAGGGAACGGGGGCCACAGGTTGATGCCTCTCCAAGGGGCCAACCCACAACCGTGGAGACGTCCACCATGATACCTACAGTGTCGGACCAGCTCCAGTGCCTGGAGATGGGCCCGTCTTTCACCTGCGGCCACTTTGGACACCTCCACTGGGAGTGCCCCATGATGGACTGCAGTTTTGGGGAGGTCTGCTTGGGAGAGAACCATGCTCGTAATCAGCCTGTGGGAAAACGGACTATCTTCATTGTGCTGAATGAAGCCCCCATCTCAGCCCTTGTAGATTCAGGGTGTGGTCACCATCAGAGCCTGGTCCTGCTCCCTGCCCTGCCACTGGGGGTCATCCAGCTCTGGTGCATACATGGGGATGTGACACCTTACCCCAAGGCCACTGTAACCAAACCCATAAAGGGAAAGACCCAGACCCTGACGGTCGGGCTGGCCCCGAGGTTGGCATATCCAGTCATCCTGGGGCAAGTCTGGAGGGGCTTTGCGAAGATCCTCTGGGGCACACAAGGCAGGGGCAAACTGTGAAGGAGGGTCCTCAAGGGGGAACCCATAGCGGGAGCCGACGTGAACTCGGCAGACCCCAATTGGGAGGACTCGAAGGCAGGCATCCCAAACCCCGACTGCCTGAAAGAAGATGGGGAATACAAACAGCCTAGCCACGAGGGGGTGGATTTCAGTCACAACCAGTGGGAGGATCCGACCCTTAGTCAGGCCTTCGAACAATTAGTAAGGATTAACAGAACCCTGACAGTGCCCCATCAGGCCACCACTTACCCTCATTTTGAGTGATGGCGGACTGCTTATATTGGATCACCTAAGAATCCCTAGCAAATGAGGCTCGAGCCCAGCTGGTGGTTCCTCGCTGCCACTGCCGAGGGATTTTACAGCTGGCTTACGATGTTCCCACAGCACCCACAAGAAAACCTTAGCCCGAATCTTGGCCCCATTCTACTGGCCTGGGGTGCATAGGGAAGTCGGAAACTTCTGTGACTCGTGCTCTGACTGCCAATGAGAGTCTCCAAAGGGAATACCAAAGGCACGTCTCCTCCTGCTGCCCGTCATGAGCACTCCATTCGAGCAGATCGCCATGGACATCGTGAGGCCCCTGCCTAAGAGCATTGCAGGGCTCCAGTACATCCTGGTGGTTCTGGAGCCATTCTGCTTCGGAGTATCACCACCTGGACATTTGCTGCCGAGCTCCTGAAAATCTTTGCTTGAATCGGCCTCCCTTGAGAAATCCTGATGGACCAGGGAATGAACTTTAAATCCAAGTTCCTCCACCAGGTCTGCGACCTCCTGAGGATAAAAAAGTTGCAGACATCCATCTACCAACCCCAGAGCGACGGGCTAGTGGGGCACTTTAATCGAACATTAAAAGACATGCTGCCGAAGTTCCACCCGAAAGAGATGAGCCAGGGGGACCAGCTGATCCCCTCCCTGTTATTAGCCCTCCAGAAAGTATCACTGTCCTCCACCAAGTTCTCCCCCTTTGATCTGTTCTCTGGTCGGTAGCCCAAAGGGCTACTGGACCTCATGGGGGAGAACTGGGAGTAAATGCCATCTCCCACGCACAATCTCCTCCAGTACGTCCTTCAACTTCAGGGGCGACTGACAGTGGGTTGGGGACCTGGCAAGGGGAAACTTACAGAAAGTACAGGAGGCCTAGGAACGGACTTACAATAAGGGGTTCTGGGAAAGGACCTTTGCGCCAGGAGACAGGATCTTGCTCCTCCTCCGGGAGGAATCGAAGCTGCTAGCATGTTGGCAGGGACCATACAACATTCTTTGCCAGGTCGGACCCATCATGAATGAGGTATCCCAACCTGAACAGAAAAAGAAAAAACAGATATACCACGTCAATCTCTTAAAGGCCTGGTGGGAGTGCAAAGAGCTCTTTATCACCCCGTCCCCCACCCAGTCCAAGTTGGGACCAGAATTGCCAGGTCCCACCGACTCAGAAGAGCCATGGTTGGGGGATATCCTAACCGAGGAACAACTGAAATAGGCCAGGGCCCTAGTAAAGTCCTTCCCGAAAACTTTCACCACAAAGCTAGGTCAAGCTGCTTTGGTACAGCATGAGATACAGACTACTCCAAAGGATGTTATATGTGAGACCACTAGGCTGTTACCACACCGAATGCGGGACCTCATCGAACAGGAAGTACAAACCATGCTCGAGCTGGAAGTCATGGAAAAATCGCAAAGTGACTGGTGCAGCCCCATCATCCTGATCCCCCAAAAGCAGATGGGATGGTCCGATTCTACATCGATTTTAGAAGGGTCAACAATATTTCAAAGTTCGACTCCTACCCAATGCTGCAGGTCGATGAGCTTCTAGATCGTCTTGGAGATGCCCAGTATATCAGCACGCTGAACCTCACAAAAGGATACTGGCAGATCCCTCTGAGTTCGAGCGCCCTAGAGAAGATGGCCTTCGCAATCCCAACCGCATTGTATCAATTTACTCAAATGCCTATCAGCCTTCATGGCACCCCTGCCACCTTCCCGAGGCTGATGGACAGGATCCTCCCGCCGCATCAAGCCTATGCGGCAGCCTATCTCAACGACGAGATGATTTACAGCCGCAATTGGGGGGATCACCTCAACCAAGTTGCCGCCATCTTATGAGCCTTGCGGGATGCTGGACTGACCGCCAATCCTAAGAAGTGTAAGATTGGCTGGTGCAAGACCACCTATCTGGGGTACACCCTAGGGCGGCACCAAGCACAACCCTTAGTGGGGAAGGTGCAGATGCTACATGCCTACACCGCGCCCACAACGAAGAGGCAGGTGAGGCAGTTCCTGGAGTTAACTGGCTACTATCACCACTTTGTCCCCAGGTTTCCCTCCATCGCCGTTCCACTAACCAAACTCCTGAAAAAAGACAGACCCCAGCGTATCCGGTGGACCCCCGAGTGTCAACAGGCGTTCCAAACCCTTAAAAAGCAGTTGTGCCAGCCCCTGATGCTCTTCAGCCATAATTTTGACCGGGAGTTCCTCCTACAAACCGATGCCTCGGAGATGGGCCTGGGGGCGGTCCTTTCACAGGAGGCAATTGGGGAGGAACGCCTCATATTATATATCATTCTGAAGTTGTTTACCCAGGAGCAACACTACGCCGTGATTGAAAAGGAAACTCCGGCCATAAAATGGGCTATGGACGCCCTATGATACTATCTCCTAGGCAGCCCCTTCGTGCTGATCACAGACCACGCACCCCTTAGGTGGCTACACACAGCCAAGGAAATGAACCAATGAATTATGCGTTGGTATCCAACCCTGCAGCCTTATGCCTTTACTATCTGGCATCGGGCCAGAAGGGACCATGTGAATGCGGACTTTTTCTCCCGTTTTAGGGAACGAGGAAGGAGCCGTCTTTGGTTTCCCAGAGACGGACTTAAGGAGCACGTGTGTAGTGAGGCAGACAGACCTCCCTCCTCCGGAGTGAGGGAGGGAGCATTACATACCCCTTGGAGGGAAGAGCCTAGGCCGCCCCGCCCCCCTCACCAGAAGGACAGGGGCGTGGCCAGCAGTAAAAAAGACCAGACCTGCAGCCCATTCGGGGGGAAGCCTGCAGAGGGGAAGGACGTCCTGCCGCTTCCGGAGCAGCACGGAGTGGATCCCCTGCCTGGTCGGCCCCAGTCCTAGACACGGATGACAACGGGCCCGGAGTGCCTGCCGCCGCTTACCCAGAGGAGCCAGATGACGACTGGATGCCAGAGGTACCCACCCAGGGGAGGCAGGAAGTGGCCCGGGGCAACCCCCGGAGGACTGACTGCAAAATTTACCCTCACCAGGATTTCTTCTAACCTGAACAGCATAAAATGCCTCCCCTCAATTGTAGGGCACAGAATATCATTGCAGCAGATGGAACTGTACTGATGTACCCTAGATGAGACTCCTTTACAAAGCAATGTTCGTTAAGGAAAGGGAAATGCAAAGCTTTCTTGAATGAAAGACCAAACAGCCCCAAATTCAGAGGCTAGGAATCATGAACTGACGACTGGAATGACATCAGAATCTTATCATGCACTTGTAAAGTTCATCTCATCCAGCATTTCTCAAATGCAGCCACCAATGGAGTTTCTTGCAGCCTCCGAAGCATGGGCAGGGGTTGAGGGCAGGGAAAGCAGCCGTCCCTCCCTGCAGTGCCCAGCTGTTGCTGCTTGTTAAGGGCCTTCCGTTTGCCCTGTTCCTGGTTCCTGTCATGCAGACAGAAAGCTGAGAACGGGAAGTCTGAAGTGCAGGCAAGGTGATGTTTACTGGATTCATTCAAGCAAGCATGTCCATAGCTCTGTGCCCTGGAAGAACCCTTTTTCCCAGTGGATCAGTTAGAAGGCATCGTTATACCTGTAGTGCCCGCACTTGTCTCACCTCTTCCAATCTGTGGGAAGTGTTGGGTCTGGGGGCTTCGGTGTCACCTTTTCTGTATCCCCAGGCAGGGGGAAGGAGTGAGGTTGTGCTTCAGTCAGAGACAGGCATTTCTTTGGCTTTTTAGTGTTTCCTATCACCATCCCAATCCAGGCAGGCTGCTTGACCTTATCTCAGGAGAGGAGTTTGAGGTGGGACTGTCCGTCAAGTGTACACTCATAGGTTACACTCCCAGCATACCCAGCAACACTTTTGTCATAAACCTAGTCCCAGATTTGGACCTTAGCGTCCAAAATATGGGGGTTAGCATGAAAACCTCCAAGCTTAGTTACCAGCTTGGACCTGGTAAAGCTGCCACCACCCACAAAATTAGAGTGTTTTGGGGCACTCTGGTCCCCCTGAAAAACCTTCTTTGGGGACCCCAAGACCCAAATCCTTTGAGTCTTACAACAAAGGGAAATAAACCTTTTCCCTTCCCCCCTCCAGGTGTTCCTGGAGAGATACACAGAAGCAAACTCTGTGAATCTAAACAGAGGGAGTCCACCCTCTCTATTTCCAGTCCTGGAAACACAAGCACTTCCCTCTTCACCCAGAGGGAATGCAAAGTCAGGCTAGTGAATCTAACACACACAGATTTCCCCCTGACTTCTTCCTCCCACCAGTTCCCTGGTGAGCTGCAGACTCAATTCCCTGGAGTTCCCCACTAAAGAAAAACTCCAACAGGTCTTAAAAGAAAGCTTTATATAAAAAGAAAGAAAAATACATAAAAATGGTCTCTCTGTATTAAGGTGACAAATACAGGGTCAATTGCTCAAAAGAAATATGAATAAACAGCCTTATTCAAAAAGAATACAATTCAAAACACTCCAGCAACTGTAGACATGTAAATACAAAACAACAAACCATCTTGGT